>NC_092718.1:19109855-19236844 GCF_047496885.1 Scyliorhinus torazame | reverse complement strand
ATCTTTCCAAGTACGAATATTCTCAGCACCGTGCTGTTTCTCAAAACTTTCTTTCTGTCACAAGTTTGAGTCTTTGTAGGCGTCAAAACTGGGAGGGTAGTAGGCCAGGAAAGGTTTTCCTGTGTTCATAACAATTATAGTGCAGAAGGAGGCCATTCAACCCATTAAATATGCACCGGCCCTTGGAAAGAGCTCCCTACTTAAGCCCACACCTCATCCCTGTCCCCGTAACCCCACCTAACCTTTTGGACACGAAGGGGCAATTTAGCATGGCCTACCCACTTAACCTGCACATCTTTGGACTATGCAGAAGGAGGCCATTCAACCCATCGAGTCTGCACCGGCCCTTGGAAAGAGCACCCTACTTAAGCCCACACCTCCACCCTATCCCTGTAACCCCACCTAACCTGCACATCTTTGGACTGTGGGAGGAAACCGGAGCACCCGGAGGAAACCCACGCAGACACTAGGAGAACATGCAGACGCCGCACAGACAGTCACCCGAGGCCAGAATTGAACCCGGCACCCTGGAGCTGCGAGGCAGCAGGGCGAACCACTGTGCCACCGTGCTACCCAGTAGATGGAAGGGGAGCCAGTGGGAACTGCTTCTGAGGAGAAGTCGTGGCATTGGAGACATGAAGCCGGAACCTCTTCCAAGAGATCCTCATGCAGTTTTCCTTCAATTTGGGGAGAGGGAAGACAGAAGCAAAGTCTCCTTCGGATTTATCCACCTGGCTGTGTTGTGCCGCTGGTTGAGAAAGGGGGGGGGGGGGTGAATCCCTTTTATGTTACCAGAACTGTGTACATTGTGAAATTCATTCCGATTAGAGCTAAGCAAGACTCTCCATCGTCTAAATTTGGATGGGGGCAGAGTCAGGCGGGGCATTCTGGCTTGGGTTTCATTGTTTGCTTTATTTCGGGTGAAAATTCTTTTAGAAACTTGGTAACGATCACACCCGTGTCATGGCACAGAAAGTAGCTGGAGAGGAAAGAATGAGTTGCGGATGCCCAGTTTACATGTTCTGAGATTTCAGGGCACTCCATGCAATAAACAAAGCTTGTCTGACCCAAAAGCAGACAAGCGGTGACCTTGAAAGTAGCGAGACTCGCCGTGCCTGCCAGGTTTCAACATTTTCAATACCTGTCTGCCTTTTAAAGGCTGTGTCCAGCAAATAATGGATTTGAATTGCCGTGCAACTTGATTTATCTGCTTGAAGGATTAAAAGATATTTTCATAAGAGTGTAAGGACTCCAGGTTCCATATCGTAAACGAGACTTGTAGTGCTGCTGTGTTAATCCAGCATACATGTTCAGACTGATTCTGAAAAACCTTCTCCTCGACAGCAGAATTCTTGTCAAGGTGCTGAGCCATTAGCTGATGTGTGACTACGTACTTGGGTACTGTGTCCCGTAATCTATTTGACCATCCAGATCTTAATTCATCGTTAACCTAGCACTTGTTATTAGGGTCAGTCAGTGACAAACATGAAAATACTTCATAAGGGAAGGGAGGAGTTGTGAAGGGAAAGAGATCAACGTCTATCCAGGTTGCCATCTGGCACACTGCTTACAGTTTTAGACAATAGTGAGGTTGTGGATGAGGACAGACTCTGACATGATTCTCTTTATTTACACAGCTTTATTTTGAATTTTACCCCCATCAAATGTTGGTCATGTCCTCTGATTCTACTATTCTGTACAAGGTGAAATAAGTCTATATCATTATATAGGTCTATATTATCTAGTCTCTTAGGATTGCTGTTTTTAAAAGATTCCAAACAGCCTTCATTTTTACATTCTTCAATGAGAGCACACTCCTCATTATCCAATCTCTTCTTCCCCTCAATAGTTTTGGTTGCTATCTTGTGTATTCTTTCAATGGCTGCAACATATTGCTGCTGCTGTGGCAACCTGAGCTTTAACATGTGGTATTTAATGTTCATCTATCATCCACGAACTGCATGCAGCTGTCAGTCAAGCAAACATTTGGTCAGAGGGGGCAGTCGAGGAACTTTGTCTGCTTGGCTGTCAACGCAAAGTTGCACCAATTGCAGTATGCCAAGCTCAAAAGAAAACCAACCATTTGAAAATAAAACTTGGCAACAAGTATGACATGTTGGACTTGGGTTTACTGTCATGCGTACCGAGGGACAGTGAAAAATATTGTTCTGCGTACCGTCCAGAGAGATGATTCCATACATGAGAAACATAGGACATATGAGAGATACACAATGTAAATACACAGACACAGACATTGGGACAAGCATGCAGAGTGTAGGACAACTCAATGGAGAAGATGCGTGGAGAGATCAGTTCAGTCCATAAGAGGGGCATTCAGGAGTCTAGTAACAGCGGGGAAGAAGCTGTTTTTGGATCTGTTGGTGCCTGTTCTCTGACTTTTGTATCTCCTATCCGATGGGAAGAGGTTGGAAGAGAGAATAACTCGGGTGGGAGGGGTCTTTGATTATGCTGCCCGCTTTCCCCAGGCAGCTGGAGATGTAGATGGAGTCAATGAATGGGAGGCAGGTTTGTGTGATGGACTGGGCTGTGTTCACATCTCTGTAGTTTCTTGTGGTCTTTGGCCGAGCAGTTGCCATACCAGGCTGTATTGCAGCCAGATAGGATGCTTTCTATGGTGCATCTGTAAAAATTGTTGAGAGTCAATGTGGACATGCTGAATTTCCTTAGTTACCTGAGGAAGTGTAGGCACTGTTGTGCTTTCTTGGTCATAGCATCAAAGTGAGTGGACCAGAACAGATTGCTGGTGATGTACTAGGGGGGGCGATTCTCCGAGCTCCGCGCCAGGCCGGAGAATCTCCGCAACCGCGCCCTGACGGCAGCGCGCGATTCTCCGAGGTGCGGAGAATCGGCGCCATTTGCGTCGGTGCGTTTGGCATGGCCGGCCGCGGGCCGCTGGAATCGGCGGGGCCACTGATTCGGATGGGCCGAGCGGCTGCACCGATTCGACAGCGTCCCGCCGGCGCTGTTCACCCCTGGCCGCTGCCGGCGGGAACTCTGTGGGAACGGTTGGGGGGGGGGGCCTCCTTCACCCGGGGGGGGTGTCTCCGATGGAGTCTGGCCTGCGATCGGGGCCCGTCGGACTCTTTCTCCCCCCCCCCCCCCCCCTCCCCCCCGGGGCCTACTTGCTGGCACACCGGCCCCTGAACACCAACGCCATGTTGAGTCGGGGCCGGCGCACTCCGCGAAAGGAGGCTGGAGCGACGTGCTGGCCCCCTATGGGGGCCAGAATCGGTCGTACCAGGGCCCGGTTCGTGCCGTCGTGAAACGTGACAGCGGTCACAACGGCACGAACACGTGGGCTCCATATCGAAGAATCGCCCCTAGGAATTTGAAGCTGGTAACCATCTCCACCTCAGCCCCGTTGATGCAGACAGGGGCATGTACGACACTTCGCTTCCTGAAGTCAATGACCAGCTCTTTAATTTTGCTAATGTTGAGGTAGAGATTGTTATTGTTACACCACTCCACTAGGTTCTCTATCTCCCTTCTGTACTCTGACTCATCGTCGTTTGAGATCTGACCCACTACGGACGGCTCTCTAGTGACATCTGTCACTACTATGAAGTTCAACAGTTACAGTATCTCATTTTGTGTATTGCACCAGTCAAGGAAATGAGGAAAGAGGGAAAGAAATGCCTTGACAATTCCTACAGTTTTCTGGAATAACTGTTGACTGGCTACCCGGATGAACTGCTCAAATGACTTGAGTTTATGCTAAGTTTTGAAACTCGCTCGAGTTAACTAGAGGTCCAATTGGCTCTGACCACATTTGAAACCCTGTGACATGCCAAAGCGTGTTTTCATCCCTTTTTAATCTTGCAGTCGATCTGTTTGTATTTGGGAAAACTAAGCAATTCCTTTTTCCGATTGTCCTGGAACGTCTTGCACATAAACCCAGGGCCATGTGAGCCCCCGTCTCCCCAGAGGCCAGGAAATCATTTCCTTGTCGATCCTTCTGGTCATGTGAAGTACCTCAATGTTGGCTCGGGCATTTTCCTCCATCCATGTTTGGTTCTATTGCACCAATTTCACTACTTTTTGTAACGGCAATCAGCTTGACATCTTTTTGTTGTCCTTGCTACTAGGACTAGTTTTTGATTGTGATCCTGGCCCCCTCTCAGAAACCGATTAGAAAGTCTTCTCTCACAAGAACCTGTCCCTCCTGACTTTCAAATACTTGATAAATACTTCTGCGAAGTCCTGAAAACACTCCGAAAGATAGTAAGCCTCATCGATTGGTGATAGAAAGATAGTTGGCATCGGGTGAATGGTGCAGCAATTCTGATGTCTCTCAGCTGCTGAATGAGATGTGATGAATCTCACGATCGTCTCGTATTCTCCTCTTTATTGATCACCTGCCACCTCTCGTTCTGTTGGGAATGGCAGTAACCCAGACCATGACTCAGACAGAGCACGATCTAGAGGTGATCAGTTTTCTGGTGTTAAATATTTATATATTTTTTAATTTTTATATCTCCATTTAGGATATTCTGATAGAAATGAGAGTAGTTTGTTGAATCTGACCCAATGTAGTTAAGTATCTGTTGCTTAAGGTCAGCTGATAATAAATGAGGAAACTTAATAAACTTAAAAAAAAAGTGCTGTTTACTGTTCGACGATTTTCAAATAACTACATGCAGCTGTTAGACATGCAGATGCTTTCGCTAAGTTAACTGTGAAGGAATTTTCCAAACTTGACCATGAGAGCATGGTTATACCAATACTTAAGCATTTCTAGCCTCATCATTATTTATCTTTTTAGAAGTAATTATTCGATTGAGACTCACTTGCCAACTAATTTGGTTTATGATTGGTATCATTGATGGATGAAAGTGAAAAACATGATCAGAATTCTTTAATACGATCAGAAGTTCTGCCCAACTACATCAATTGATATATTTTTTCTTTATTACAGTAAATAACATGACTATTTTGCATTTCTAAGTGGGTTGAACCATCACTGACCCCGTTACGGTATCACAGTGGTTAGCACTGGTGCTTTGCAGTGCAGGGACCTGGGTTCAATTCTCGGCTTGGGTCACTGTCTGTGCGGAGTCTGCTGTCTGTGCGGAGTCTGCACATTCTCCCCGTGTCTGTATGGATTTCCTCCAGCTTCCTCCCAGAAGTCACGAAAGATGTGCTTGGTAGGTGAATTGGACATTCTGAATTCTCCCTCAGTGTACCCAAATAGGTGCCGGAGTGTGGTCACTAGGGGATTTTCACAGTAACTTAATTGCGGTGTTAATGTAAGCCTACTTGTGACAATAAAGTTATTATTTTTATTATTGCTTTTGGGGCGTTCAGGCCGTTGAGGTACAACATGGTCAGCCCATGCCGGTGCTTCCCTCCTGCTCCACAACCGAAGCTGTTGTCTATCAGAGTCCGACTAGTCTCTCGTACTTTTAAAAACAATATCTATTGGAATTCATTTTGGGTGCAATGCTTAGCACGGCTGCTTCACAGCGCCGAGGACCCGTGTTCGCTCACGGCCCGGGTCACTGCCCACATGGAGTTTGCACATTCCCTCCTTTTGTACGTGGGTCTCACAGCCCAAAGATGTGCAGGATAGGTGGATTGGCCACACTAAATTGCCCCTTAATTGGGAGGGGGGGGGGGGGGGGGGGGGGGAAATGATTTGGGATCTCAAAGATGTGCGTTTTGTCTGTCTCCTGCACTTGGATTGGGAGAACATGGTTGCAGAGTGATCAAGGTGTTTAACAATGGGGAGGACGGCGATACATCAATGCTTGAATTAATCAATTCTGCGCTGATGTAAAAAAGAACACAAGATAAACAAGTCCCTGATTGCACAAGTGAATGAATGAAATAGTTTAATGCCCCTACTGATAATCTGGCTGAGATCTGCAGAGACCACATCCTGGTGCCTTATTGGTTTGTGTTGATCAGTATCGGTCAGGGAATCTGTTTTATTAATCACAATAGTGACAGTAGAAATAGCGATTGTGATTGGCTTCCCAGTAGTTGCTTTGTGACCCTTTTACTCCTCCTCCGACTATCCCCCTCCCAAACCCCTTTCTGGTTCCTCTTTCCCTCAAGTTCAATGTCCATTTTTTAGACTCCGACCAACGAAACACCCCAAAGATATCATTCCACACAGGGTATATACTGCCGCGATATCGCCGTGTGGAGGCGATGCTGATCTCACCCTGGAATTTGCGTTCCTGTTTCACCTACTTACTCTACTCCTGCCCTACCACTCAAAACCATTCTCTTTCCAAGCCATTCTCCACAAAAAATAATAAGTTTACTTTTCGCTTGCAAAAGATCTCGTTTTTAATTTAAAACCTTCTTGGCTTCGTAAAATGTTGGTGCCAGTTCCCGCCATTACTCCCTAAATCTGTGAGTCAAGCTGTATGTTTTGTGTGAAACTGCAAGAGCTGGGAGGGAGGTGTGTGGGAAGGTTGACTTTTTGAGAAAACCTTTATAAATATCACACTCTTGTGCAAAAAATCCTTGAAATGTGTGCCGCAAGAAAGTGCCCCACCTTTCTCACAGTTAAAACAGTTATTCTATTTGGGAACAGAGGTTAAACTGAAGTAAGCTGATTCCTTGCATTTTTTAATACAAGAATAAGAATTTCTGTGCCTTTAGGTGTGCAGTATTTTGTTTGGTTCAGAGCGGGGAGCAGAGGCGTTCTGCTAAGCGAGACATTTTTTCGTGTTTAAGCTGAGTTTATACATAAATAATGTTTAATATTCTGAAAGTATCATATTTCAGTCTTTCTGAATTGAATCATTGTTGAGTCTATAGCATTACGTTTACCTCCCAAACCGTCTGCTCCTGCCAACCAGCAGGACATTGTGTTATTAAGGCAATGACTGAAACACATTGGCAGACTCTTAAACTGGTCGCGAGCTGCCACGTAAACCCCTTCCCTCACTCATGGCAAGATTCCTTTTTTAACAGAAATGTGCAAATGGTAATTCTGCAATTCAAAGTGATCCATTCTCTCCCTAAGTTTTCAAATGTACGCTTGCGTCATCATTGAGTTCACTTTGTGTCTTTGCCCATTGCTTATTGTATCGCTGTGGTCCTCAGCTCATTGGCCAAACCATAATGGTGGGGAGAATGAGTAGGGGAGGGGAAGATGTCCATTCCAGCACCTGGCTGCACACTTCGTTGTCAGTTCATAGAATCATACACAGAAAGGGAGACCATTCTGGCCGCTGTGCCTGTACTAGCTTGTTGAAAGAGCTGTCTACTTAGTCCCCACTCCGCTGCTTATTCCCCCATGATTGCAAATTTTTCGCCTTCAAAGTGTTGGCTCCCGACATAAAAATAGAAGGATCTGCCAAACTATTCTTTTCTGCAGACAATATTTCGAGGAAAAAGTGAAACTGTGAACATGGAAAATATGACCACTTGGGAAGGGAAGACAAAGATTCCCTTTCAGATACTGGCTGACTCACTGGGCGGGATTCTCCGATCACCAACACCGGAATCTCATTCGGCCGGAGAATCCATTTTTATGCCGAGTCGGTGCGGCCCATTTTTCTGATGCTTCGCCCCCTCAAAAACGCCGTACTCGTATGCCACGTGCCTTTGGGACGGCCTCAGGACATCACCTGAGGCCCTACCCCGATGCTCCGCCCCCGATGGGTCGACCTACCAACAGCGTCGGTCGCGTGTCCTCTCACTTTTCGTAAACCTGGCGTGGCGGCTGCGGACTGTGTCCAGCGCCTCCACAGTCACGGGGGGTGAGGGGGGGCACTCTGGCGAGGGCTGGGGGGACTGGTGGGGGGTAGTCCGGCGGTGGCGAGGGGGGCAGTTTTTTGCGGGCCGAGTCCACGCGCTTCCGGCGCCATGTTGTACGGCGCAGCAGCCGCGGTCGCCTGCATGGCCACGGACCCAGCCATTCTGCATCCATATCGGCAAGTAAAGAGGGGGCTTCACGTAGCGAGGCTGCTAGCCCCCCATCAGGTGGCGCATCGGTGCAGGGACGACGCCAAAGTTTTGGTCGGAAAACCAGACGGATCCTGCGGACCTAACCACAAAATCGGAGAATCCAGCCCATTGTGTGTTGTCTGTGATTTATGTTCTTTATGAAACATTCATTCTGGTTTTTACAATAAGTCTCACTCCTGAAAGTTTACCTTCATGTCCAGCCAGATTACCGCCGCCTTTTATTACAGCTGGAGAAGTTGCAAACTAGCATCGATGGCCTCAATCCAACCTTATGAGAAACCCACAGTGGAATAGACCACCCCCGAATTCGGCTGAGTGGCATAATTTTGTGGTGAATAATGCCATTTGCCAGTGTACTTCTGCAGCCCAAACTTGTTGACATTTAGTAGTCCTGGTTCCTGTACAAAGGGACATAATTGGCAGATCTAACCAGTAACTAAAGGTTGTTATTAAAAAAAGACTTGCGCTACTGTTTAGAAATGGCAGTGCAAAGAAGCCAAAATGGATTAGGTGAGGTTAAGAGGGCTTCAGTAAGATCAGTAGTTGAGTCCAGATTGTATTCACCGTGCACGCCATCAAAAACTGGCTAATGTAAGGTTTGTGTAGTGTTCCCTGTGCACAAGGCAAGTCTCTGAGCATTTTATAACCAGGAGAAAATGGATGCGGGGGGCTGAGCATGGGGAAAGGAGGGTGGAGATGGTGAGGCTGAGATGGGAAAACTAAGGCATGATCTCGGGATGAGGAGTAGCAAATTTAAAACCGAGATGAGAAACTACTTCTGCCAAAGTGTCACGAATCTGTGGAATTTGCTACCCCAGAGTGCGGTGGATACAGCGACAGCGAGTAAAGTTAAGGAGGAGTTAGACAGAGTTTTAATCAGTAATGGGTTGAAGGGTTACGGAGAACGGGCAGGACGGTGGAATATCCCTCCCTCTCATGCCTTGGCTAATTTCCCCTGATTATTGGCTACCTGACTATTGTTCGTTGGCCACAAACAGGTCCCGGTACAATTGGGTGAATGGCTCCCACGTTCTGTGGAAGCCGTCGTCTGGCCCTCGAATGGTGAATTTGATTTTCTCCATTTGGAGAGATTCTGAGAGGTCGGTCAGCCAGTCTGCAGCTTTGGGTGGTGCTGCTGACCGGATTCTACGGCGGGCGATTAGGGAGGCAAAGGCAAGGGCGTCTGCCCTCCTCCCCAGGAATAGATCTGGCTGGTCTGATACCCCGAAGACCGCCACTTTCGGGCATGGCTCCACCGTCATCCCCACCACTTTGGACATTGCCTCGAAGAAGGCTGTCCAGTACCCCGCAAGTCTGGGGCAAGACCAGAACATGTGGGCGTGGTTGGCTGGGCCTCCTTGGCACCGCTCACATCTATTCTCCACCTGCGGGAAGAACTGACTCATACGGGTTCTTGTTAAGTGGGCTCTATGTACCACTTTTAGTTGCGTCAGGCTGAGCCTTGCTCACTAGTGGTCTTATCCTGGAGGAAAGTTTTGACAGTAGGGTGAGAAATGACTCGTTGCAAACTTGAGCAGAATGCCTGATAACAGGAATGGAGTAGCTGGAGGAAGCAGAGACAAGAAATCTATTGTTGGATAGACTGTACATCCAGGACTCCAAGGCAGGGATTTTGAGAGGGAAATCTAGAGCATCAGGACGAGATGGCTGAAAGCGTTGCCACCAAAGGTGGTGAGGGGACAAAATGGTGCATTAAAAAATCAGAGACAGCGAATTAGAATTTTGGGGGCATGGTAGAGCCTCTGTGGAAGAGGCTATGAAGATGGGCAAAAGTTAAACACAACCGGTGTGATTTTTGTATTGGAGGTGTTTGGATCAACCTGAAGCAATTTGAGTCAGGAAGGACAGGGTGATGAGTGAGAGGAAACTGGTGCACGATCGGGGCAGCAGAGTTCTGAATGAGGAGTGGGAGAGCATTGAAATATTCCTATTTGCGGATGGCAAAGGCATGAATGAGGCCTTCAGCGTTGGGTGGGCTGCGGCAGAAGCGGAGTTGGCCAATGTTATGGAGATGGAAGCGGCCCATCAGAACAGGTGGTCTATCACTGGATAGAGCTTCTGCTATTACGGCACAGTAAATGGGGAGGGCGGGGGGTTGGAAGGTTGCTGTTTCCACTGGCATCAGGGCCGAGAACCAGAGAATTGGCACAAAAAATGGTCAGGAAATGTGGATCAATTTTGTGCAGCAAGTTATGGTGTTCTGGAAGTTACCATCGGAACACAAAGTGCTGGGATTATGCGGAAAGAATGGGCCGAATTGGAGAACCCTTCAAGTGATAGCAGCGGTTTAATGGGCCAAATGGCAACCTCCTGTGCTTTAAGGTTCCATGATTCTAACAAGTTATTAGCCCAGCACCGTACCAACAACGTCCTGGAATCTCTGCAAGTGAGCCTCTCTGACACCAGAAGCGAATATGTTATTTGCCATGGCTACAAATGTACACAATTGCCTTTTTGTTACAGAGTTCGTTCAAGGAAGAGGCGTTCTAGATAACCCCGCAGAGGGTTGGTTCTACAGAACGAGAAATATGGTTACAAAGCTGCATTTGCAGCTGTTTAAACATTGCAGTTCTGGCTGCCAAGAGCTTACTCCAATGGGTCGCTGTCCGGAGTATTATTGGCTACATAAGCATTGAGCCCTGCAGGCGACTTTACCTCCAGAGGCAGCGGGATCGACTTTATTTTCCTTTTAGTGCTGTAGGTGGCATTATTACTTTCTGGATGTTGCACAGTTTCTCCCAGATTTGTTCCATGGAGTTTCTTTTCCCCGGATTGTTGGGGAAACCAGCTGCATTGAAAGCACTCATGAGTCCCACTGCGTAGACAGACTTGTATCCCTTGTCCTGCAGATGCCAACAGTGACCTGGAATGAACAAATGGGGGGGGAAAAATCACCTGGAGTTGAACAATTCTGGGCTTGACAGTATATTAAACAATTCAGTCTGCGGTTTATACACACACACAAAACAAAAACCAGCCTTGTTTTGGAGTGTTTGTACTGAGGTCACAAAGGTGTTCCTGGATTTCCTAGACCAATTTTAATTGCCTGAGGTGGGTTGGAGCGGAAGTTTACAGCATTTTCGGGTAAGGGGGTAGCAGACTTAAAAGAAGAAATTACTTCGCTCAAAGGCTTGTGAATCTATGGAATTGATTGCCACAGAGCATGTTGGGTGCCGGGGTACCAAGAGGAGACGGAAAAATTTTTGATTAGTAATGGGTTGAAGGGTTATGGAGGACGGGCAGGAAATTCAGCCGTGATCGTCGATCGTGGGTTTCCACCCACAAGTCCTGAAAGACGTACTTGTTAGGTGAATTGGACATTCTGAATTCTCCCTCCATGTACCCGAACAGGCGCCGGAATGTGGCGACTAGGGGCTTTTCATAGTAACTTCATTGCAACGTAACGATAATGTAACGATACTAAAGATAATTTATTATTGAATGGCGGAGTAGGGTGGAGGAGTTAAATTGTCTACTCCTAGTTCTCATGTTATATTTTCCCTCATTGGCCGAGTGTGTGTTCTCTTCCTGTTTGCCTCTCTGTCTCTCTCTCTCTCACATGTCTAAGGGGGGGGGGGAACGAGGGCTAAGATATCCTTAGTTACGATGCCGGGTGGGTTTAAAACAATGTCTACAAATGTTGACCAGAGACTCATTTAAAACCTTACTGACCTGCACATTTGTGAACCTAACCACTCACTTTACCCCATGTAGCTTTCTCACAGTTTAACTTGGAGCAGTTCCAGAGGTTTTGGATGTCTTTTGACTGTTTAGATGTTTTTGTTACTAAAAAAGACACTTGGCCTCCAGCTGTTGGAGTAGAATCAACTGCAGTTACCAATATTAAAGATAAGTTACTTCTTGGTAATTAACGATATGTTTACATTTTATTTTGGCATCACGTTTGTCTGGTAAAATCGCATTTCGCTGATCACAACCCGCCAAGCAAGTGGGTGGGGAGTGGGGTTTGAGTGTGGCGTTGGCTTTTATAAAGATTAAATGAAAAATCTTAGGCAATGCCGCTACTTCATGAGGAGCAGGAATTATTATTATTTTTTTTTTTTTTAAAGGGTTGCTGAAACAAAAGACCTTTCAGTGTTTGCTTTCTGTCTTGAGCATTTATTTAACTCGTGCTAATGGGTGCACCTCTAAGTATTTGGGGAAGAATTATGCTTTTGAGGTGTAGTCAACTTATTATTCATTCAAGGGAAGTGCAGTACTGGCTATGCCAGCGTTCCTTGCCCATCCCTAGCTGCCCTTGGTTTGGGAAGGTGGTGGTGAGCTGCGTTCTTGAACTGCTGCAGTCCCTGTGGTGTAGGTACACCCACCGTGCTGTCAGGGAGGGAGTTCCCAGATTTCGACCTGGCGACAGTGAAGGCTATAGTCAGGGCAGTCAGTGATGTGGAGGGGAACTTGCAGATGGTGGTGTTCCCACTTTGAGAAGGTGGCCAAACAGGTGGATGAAGTAAAGCAGTTGATGTGGTGTATATGGATTTCAGTAAAGCGTTTGATAAGGTTCACCACGGTAGGCTACTGCAGAAAATACGGAAGCATGGGATTCAGGGAGATTTAACAGCTTGGATCAGAAATTGGCTAGCTGGAAGAAGACAAAGGGTGCTGGTTGATGGGAAGTGTTCAGACTGGAGTCCAGTTACTAGTGGTGTACCACAAGGATCTGTTTTGCGGCCACTGCTGTTTGTCATTTTTATAAATGACCTGGAGGAGGGCGTAGAAGGATGGGTGAGTAAATCTGCAGATGACACTAAAGTCGGTGGAGTTGTGGACAGTGCGGAAGGATGTTACAAGTTACAGAGGGACATAGATAAGCTGCAGCGCTGGGCTGAGAGGTGGCAAATGGAGTTTAATGCAGAAAAGTGTGAGGTGATTCATTTTGGAAGGAATAACAGGAAGACACAGTACTGGGCTAATGGTAAGATTCTTGGCAGTGTGGATGAGCAGAGAAATCTCGGTGTCCATGTACATAAATCCCTGAAAGTTGCCACTCAGGTTGAGAGGGTTGTTAAGAAGGCGTACTGTGTGTTAGCTTTTATTGGTAGAGGGATTGAGTTTCGGAGCCATGAGGTCATGTTGCAGCTGTACAAAACTCTGGTGCGGCTGCATTTAGAGTATTGCGTGCAATTCTGGTCACCGCATTATAGGAAGGATGTGGAAGCATTGGAAAGGGTGCAGAGGAGATTTACCAGAGTGTTGCCTGGTATGGAGGGAAGATCTTATGAGGATAGGCTGAGGGACTTGAGGCTGTTTTCGTTAGAGAGAAAAAGGTTAAGAGGTGACTTAATTGAGACATACAAGATGATCAGAGGATTGGATAGGGTGGACAGTGAGAGCCTTTTTCCTCGGATGGTGATGTCTAGCATGAGGGGACATAGCTTTAAATTGAGGGGAGATAGATATAAGACAGATGTCAGAGGTAGGTTCTTTACTCAGAGAGTAGTAAGGGCGTGGAATGCCCTGCCTGCACCAGTAGTGGACTCGCCAACACAAAGGGTATTCAAATGGTCATTGGATAGACTTATGGACGATAAGGGACGAGTGTAGATGGGCTTTAGAGTGGTTTCACAGGTCGGCGCAACATCGAGGGCTGAAGGGCCTGTACTGCGATGTTATGTTCTGTGTGTCTGCTGCCCTTTTCCTTCTAAATAGTTGTGGATTTGGAAGATGCTATCTACAAGTCCAGGACCACTACCAACTCATTATTTATATTTGATATAAACATGTGTATTTACTTCTGGTTCTGTTACTGCCTGCTGGAGGTGGGGGAATGTGTGAATGTTCTCCCAATGTTCCAGCTGCCCCCCACCCCCGCCCCACCACACACACACACACACTTGTCCCGCCCCATCCAATCTGAAATCTTGAACCAACTTCCAAGTTACCCACAATTCAGGATGAATCTTGCAATATGTTGCTAACCAATAAAGCACAGGCTTCACAAGGAAGAACGTATGGTGGATCTTGCATTTATATGGCACCTTTCCATGATCTCAATATGTCCGAATGCATTTTGTAGCCAATGAAATGAATTACTTTCTGGAGTGGGGTCACTGTTGTAATGCAGCCAACACAGCAGCTAATTTGCTTCACAAACAACAAAGTGATAAGAACCAGATAATGTGCACAAGGTGTTTGAACAAAGAACAAAGAACAAAGAAATGTACAGCACAGGAACAGGCCCTTCGGCCCTCCAAGCCCGTGCCGACCATACTGCCCGACTAAACTACAATCTTCTACACTTCCTGGGTCGAGGAATATGTACTTGCCAGGATAATCCATCGGAGTCGTTAAAAAGGAACAAGGTAGTTGTACAAGTTCTCGATAGTGTTGTTTGTAAATACTTGGGGATTTCGAGTTGGGAGCAGGAAATGTTGCACTGACCAGTTAGGAATGCACAGAGAGGGATCAGGGCACATTGGAGCTTGGAAGGAACAGAAGGATGAAGCTCGGAGGAGTAGCGATGGCGGGCTTGGCAACAAAAGGAAATGTGAGGAACAGGGAAAGCAAAAAGGCAGCTCGCGTCTCAAAACACCTCGAAGCACTCTGCATGCAGCAAATTACTTTGCCGTGAATGTCATGCAATTTTAGGATCCTTACTGTGTATTTGGGTGCTCTGCACAATTCCATCGCCTGCTCTTGAGTCGAAGCGGAGTGGTGTTAGATACATGGGTGCTTAGTCATGTGAATTTGAGAAAAAAAAGTGGGCAAGGCAAGGCTTGGAATGCCTTTAAACTGGCCATCCCATACACTACTTGACTCATGGACACACCTTTACTGTGTCAGAACATGTTCTTTAAGTAACTATCTACAGCAATTAGCACAAGAAAGAACAAAGTGATTGGTTGCCAGGTTCAACTTGGCCAGCCCACATGTGAAGAGTTGATTGTGTTTTGATGGACAATAGAAGCATCAGTCACCGGCCTTCTTTGCGAAGTACATTATTTCTGTGAGTAATTTCTGGGCGTTTTCAACTAAAACGGCAGTGTTTGCTGTTACTCCAACAAGCAGTGTTCCTGTCGAGCACCAATTTGGTTTTATTTTTAGGAAGGGTATCTCCGACTGCTTGAACCTTTAAATAGTCGAGGCTCTGTTGGTAAAATGAATTTCTGGTCCAGTTTGATATTTTAGCCTGAGGCAGAGCTGCTTCCTCTGAAGACTGAGGTGAGTTTTCTGCTGCTTTTCTGGTTAAATCATTGAAGTGTTGAAACGCTTGACGGATGGCGAATTGCAGCAGAGTGGAAAATTAACTATGTCCGGAGTGGCTGCAACTGAAATCTCCTGCGATTTCTTTTCACTTTACTAATGCAACTACCCACTACGTTTATCTTCCCAGACCTTTTCGAAAAATAATTGTTTGGCATCTCAAAGCTCTCCTGGTTTGCTTGATTGTTAACTTGATTCCTCATTTTTATAACCTTTGATTTGGGATCTGAGAGAGGTGTACAGAGTTATGAGGGGCAGATAGGATAGATGGGAAGGAATGGCTTCCCCTTGGGCGAGGGGTCAAGTACCACAGCGCAGAGATTTAAAGCAAGGGACAGGGGATGTAGAGGGGATGTGAGGAAAAACATTTTCACCGAGAGGGCGGCTGGAACCTGGAACTCGCTGCCTGAAAGGGTGGCAGAGGCGAGAGCCTCGCAACATTTCATCAGCATTTAGATGAACAATGGAAATGCCGTAGCATACAAAGCTACGGGCAAAGTGTTGGAAAATGGGATTCGGACTGCACAGACGCAATGGGCCGAATGGCCTCCTTGTACTGTAATGAATATTAAAAAGCCCATAAAAGTTGGAAATAAGAATACCTCTGTGTACAGTGAGACAGAAGATATGCAGTTGGAATTTATACTACAGATCTGATTTGCATAAGAATACTTGCCACTGGATTGTCTAATCCCGTGTCAGAATGTCTACGGCGTCGTAAACGCAGTCGCGTTTTACAACGTCGTGAACGGGCCGACCCACGACTAATTCTGGCCGCTACTGGGGGCCAGCACGGCACTAGAGTGATTTACGCCACTCCAGCTGCTGATCCTGGCGCGAACTGGGCGCTGCGGGATCCGCGCATGTGCAGTGGCTTCCTTCAACGCGCCGGCCCCGACGCAAAATGGCGCAGGACTACAGGGGCCGACGCGTAGGAAAGGAGGCCCCCAGCCAGAGAGGCTGGCCCGCCGATTGGTGGGCCCCAATCGCTGGCCAGGCCACATCGGAGGCCCCCCCGGGGTCGCAACCCCCCCCCCACCTTTCCACGCCGAGGTCCCGCCGGCTGAACAGGTGTGGACGGCACCGGTGGGACTCGGCGTTTTCACGACGGCCGCTCAGCCCATCCCGGGCCGAGAATCGGCCGGCCGGCCGCATAGAGCGACTGGCGCCGCTCCAACCACTCTGCAGAGAACCGTGTGCCGGCGATTCGCGCCGGTCGCGGGGATTCTCTGGCCTGGCCCCAGGCTGAGAGAATCCCGCCCTTGATTCTCAAAGACAAATACCTTTATTGCTAAATGTTTCTACGCTGTGATTTCACCCCTACCCCTGCCTTGCAAATCCTGTTTTTGGGAAAACTAGAGAAATTGAACCTATGATTGCAGGTATGCAGCATGCTAATGGGTGACACGGTAGCACAGTGGTTAGCACTGTTGCTTCACAGCACCAGCATCCCAGGTTCGATTCCCGGCTTGGGTCTGCCTGTGCGGAGTTTGCACGTTCTCCCCGTGTCTGTGTGGGTTTCCACCGCGTGCTCTGGCTTCCTCCCACAGGCCAAAGATGTGCAGGTTGGTGGACTGGCCATGCTAAATTGCCCTTCATGTCCAAAAAAGTTAGGTGGGGTTAATGGGTTACGGGGATAGGGTGGAGGTGTGGGCTTAGGTAGGGTGCTCTTTCCAAGGGCCGGTGCAAACTCAATGGGCCGAATGGCCTCCTTCTGCACTGTAAATTTTACAATATGATGCTGTCTGCTAAATGTAGCCAGGGTATGGAGAATGTGTTCTACATACAAAAAGCAGGGTGGCATTTCTATTACATCTTTCGCAATCTCATGTTTGACCCAAAGCACTTCACAGCTCACCTGAAGTGTCGTCATTTCTGTAATGTAAGGAACGAAGCACAAATCTGATCATTCGTTGGTTGAAGAATAAATATTGACCAATACACCAAGGATTACTCCCTCGCTCTTCAGAATTGTGTGATGTGATTTTATATGTTGCACTCTCATGGCAGCACAATGGTTAGCACTGCTGCATCACCGCGCCAGGGTACCAGGTTCAATTCTGGCCTTGGTGACTGTGTGTGGGGAATTTGAATTCCACAGACACCATAGAAAGCATCCTATCGGGCTGCATCGCAGCCTGGTATGGCAACTGCTCGGCCCAGGACCGCAAGAAACTTCAGAGAGTCGTGAACACCGCCCAGTCCATCACACGAACCTGCCTCCCATCCATTGACTCCATCTACACCTCCCGCTGCCTGGGGAAAGCGGGCAGCATAATCAAAGACCCCTCCCACCCGAGGGTCTTCCAACTTCTTCCATCGGTCAGGAGATACAGAAGTCTGAGAACACGCACGCACAGACTCAAACAGCTTCTTCCCCACTGTTACTAGATTCCTAAATGACCATCTTATGGACTGACCTCATTAACACTACACCCTGTATGCTTCACCCGATGCCGGTGCTTATGTAGTTATATTGTGTACCTTGTGTTGCCCTATTATGTATTTTCTTTTATTCCCTTTTCTTTCCATGTACTTAATGATCTGTTGAGCGGCTCGCAGAAAAATACTTTTCACTGTACCTCGGTACACGTGACAATAAACAAATCCAATCCAATCCGCACGTTCTCAACATGTCTGTGTGGGTCTCCTCTGAGTGCTCGAGTTTCCTCCCGCAGTCCAAATGTGCAGATTAGGCTGATTGGCGATAACAATTCGCGAGGGTAAGAGGGGGAATGGCCTATGCAGAGTGCTCTTTCAGAGGGTCGGTGCACACTCGATGGGCCGAATGGCCTCACCTGCACTGTAAGGATTCTATAGACAGAGCCTTAGTTTTAGTTTCTGATCTGAATGATGGCACCTTTGAACATGCAGCGCTCTCTCCGATCCACAGGGAGGGAGTCAGCCCAGATATTGTGTTCAAAAAAACGGGACTAATCCATCCTGGCCAAATGACACCCCATCGATCTACTCTCTATCAGCAGTGAAGTAATGAAAGGGGTCATCCATAATGCTATCAAGTGGCACTTACTCAGCAATAACCTGCCCACGGACGCACAGTTTGGATTCTGCCAGGCTCATTCAGCTCCTGACCTCATTACAGCCTTGGTTCAAATACAGACAAAAGTGCTGAATGCCAGAGGTGAAGTGAGAGTGACTACTCTTGACAACAAGGCAGCATTTGACCGAGTATGGCATCAAGGAGCCCGGGCTAAACTGGAGTCAATGGGAATCTGGGAAAAACCTCCTCTGGTTGGAGACCTACCTTGGAGAAAGGAAGGTGGTTGTAGGATTGGAGGTCAATCATCAGTGCCCGGACATCACTGCAGGAGTTCCCTGGGGTAGTGTCCTCGGCCCAACCACCTTCAGCTGCTTCATCAATGACCAACCTCCCATCATAAGGTCAGAAGTGGTGGTGGGGGGGGGGGGGGATGTTTGCAGATGACTGCACAGTATGTTCAGTTTCATTCGCGACGACTCAGACCCTGAAGCAGTCCATGTCGAAATGCACCAAGACCTGGACAATAGCCAGGCTTGGGCTGACAAGTGGCAAGTAACATTCATACAACATAGAACATTACAGCGCAGTACAGGCCCTTCGGCCCTCGATGTTGCGCCGACCTGTGAAACCACTCTAAAGCCCATCTACACTATTCCCTTATCGTCCATATGTCTGTCCAATGACCATTTGAATGCCCTTAGTGTTGGCGAGTCCACTACTGGTGCAGGCAGGGCATTCCACGCCCTTACTACTCTTTGAGTAAAGAACCTACCTCTGACATCTGTCTTATATCTATCTCCCCTCAATTTAAAGCTATGTCCCCTCGTCTAGACATCACCATCCGAGGAAAAAGGCTCTCACTGTCCACCCTATCCAATCCTCTGATCATCTTGTATACCTCAATTAAGTCACCACTTAACCTTCTTCTCTCTAACGAAAACAGCCTCAAGTCCCTCAGCCTTTCCTCATAAGATCTTCCCTCCATACCAGGCAACATTCTGGTAAATCTCCTCTGCACCCTTTCCAATGCTTCCACATCCTTCCTATAATGCGGCGACCAGAATTGCATGCAATACTCCAAATGCGGCCGCACCAGAGTTTTGTACAGCTGCAACATGACCTCATGGCTCCAAAACTCAATCCCTCTACCAATAAAAGCGAACACACCGTACGCCTTCTTAACAACCCTTTCAACCTGGGTGGCAACTTTCAGGGATCTATGTACATGGACACCGAGATCTCTCTGCTCATCCACGCTGCCACGAATCTCACCATTAGCCCAGTACTCTTCCTGTTATTCCTTCCAAAATGAATCACCTCACACTTTTCTGCATTAAATTCCATTAAACTCAGCCCAGCACTGCAGCTTATCGATGTCCCTCTGTAACTTGTAACATCCTTCCGCACTGTCCACAACTCCACCGACTTTAGTGTCATCTGCAAATTTACTCATTGATCCTTCTACGCCCTCCTCCAGGTCATTTATAAAAATAGTAAGAAGTCTTACAACACCAGGTTAAAGTTCAAGTTCCTGAGGAAGGAGCAGCGCTCCGAAAGCTAGTGATATCGAAACAAACCTGTTGGACATTAACCTGGTGTTGTAAGACTTCTTACTGTGCTCACCCCAGTCCAATGCAGGCATCTCCACATCATTTATAAAAATGACAAACAGCAGTGGCCCCAAAACAGAGCCTTGTGGTACACCACTAGTAACTGGACTCCAGTCTGAACATTTCCCATCAACCTTTGTCTTCTTCCAGCTAGCCAATTTCTGATCCAAACTGCTAAATCACCTTGAATCCCATGCCTCTGTATTTTCTGCAGTAGCCTACCATGGGGAACCTTATCAAACGCTTCACTGAAATCCATATACCCCACATCAACTGCTTTACCCTCATCCACCTGTTTGGCCACCTTCTCAAAGAACTCAATAAGGTTTGTGAGACACGACCTACCCTTCACAAAACCATGTTGACTATCTCTAATCAAATTATTCCTTTCCAGATGATTATACATCCAATCTCTTATAAACCTTTCCAAGATTTTGCCCACAACAGAAGTAAGGCTCACTGGTCTATAGTTACCTGGGTTGTCTCTACTCCCCTTCTTGAACAAGGGGACAACATTTGCTATCCTCCAGTCTTCTGCAAATATTCCTGTGGACAAAGATGACTTAATGATTAAAGGCAAAGGCTCAGCAAGCTCCTCTCTAGCTTCCCAGAGAATCCTAGGATAAATCCCATCTGATCCAGGGGACTTATCTATATTCACACTTTCCAGAATTGCTAACACCTCCTCCTTATGAACCTCAAGCCCTTCTAGCCTAGTAGCCTGAATCTCAGTATTCTCCTCGACAACATTGTCTTTTTCCTGTGTGAATACTGATGAAAAATATTCATTTAGCACTTCTCCTATCTCCTCGGACTCCAAGCACAACTTCCCACTATTGTCCTTGACTGGCCCTACTCATACCCTAGTCATTTGTTTATTCCTGACATATCTATAGAAAGCATTAGAGTTATCCTTGATCCTACCTGCCAAAGACTTCTCATGTCCCCTCCTGGCTCTTCTTAGCTCTCGCTTTAGGTCCTTCCTAGCTAACTTGTAACTCTTGAGCGCCCTAACTGAACCTTCATGTCTCATCTTTAAATAAGCCTCCTTCTTCCTCTTGACAAATGTTTCGACTGCTTTAGTAAACCACAGTTCCCTTCCTCAACCACTTCCTCCCTGCCTGACAGGTACATACTTATCAAGGACACGCAGTAGCTGTTCCTTGAACAAGCTCCACATTTCCATTCTGCCCATCCCCTGTAGTTTTCCTCTCCATCTGATGCATCCTAAGTCTTGCCTCATTGCATCATAATTGCCTTTCCCCCAGATATAACTCTTGCCCTGCGGTATATAGCTATCCCTTTCCATCACTAAAGTGAACGTAATCGAATTGTGGTCACTAACACCAAAGTGCTCACCTACCTTCAAATCTAATACCTGTCCTGGTTCATTACCCAGTACCAAATCCAATATGGCCTCGCCTCTCGTTGGCCTATCTACATACTGTGTCAGGAAACCCTCCTGCACACATTGGGCAAAAACGGACCCATCTAAAGTACTTGAACTATAGCGTTTCCAGTCGATATTTGGAAAGTTAAAGTCCCCCATAAAAACTACCCTGTTGCTTTCGCTCCTATCCAGAATCATCTTTGCAATCCTTTCCTCTACATCTCTGGAACTTTACGGAGGTCTATAGAAAACCCCTAACAGGGTGACCTCTCCTTTCCTGTTTCTAACATCAGCCAATACAACCTCAGTAGACGAGTCCTCATCAAACGTCCTTTCTGCCACCGTAATACTGTCCTTGACTAACAATGCCACCCCTCCCCCTCTTTTACCACCTTCCCTGAGCTTACTGAAATATCTAAACCTCGACTCCTGCAACAACCATTCCTGTCCCTGCTCTATCCATGACTCCGAAAAGGCCACAACATCGAAGTCCCAGGTACCAACCCATGCCGCAAGTTCACCCACCTTATTCCGGATGCTCCTGGCATTGAAGAAGACACACTTTAAACAACCTTCCTGCCTGCCGGTACACTCCTGCAACTTTGAAACCTTACTCATGACCTCACTACTCTCAACCTCCTGTATACTGGAGCTACAATTCAGGTTCCCAAGCCCCTGCTGAACTAGTTTAAACCCTCCCGAAGAGCATTAGCAAATTTCCCCCCAGGATATTGGTACTCCTCTGGTCCAGGTGTAGACCATCCCGTTTGTAGAGGTCCCACCGACCCCAGAATAAGCCCCAATTATCCAGAAATCTGAACCCCTCCCTCCTGCACCATCCCTGTAGCCACATGTTCAACTCCTCTCTCTCCCTATTCCTCGTCTCGCTATCACGTGGCACGGGTAACAACCCAGAGATAATAACTCTGTTTGTCCTAGATCTAAGTTTCCACCCTAGCTCCCTGAATTCCTGCCTTACATCCCTATCCCTTTTCCTACCTATGTCGTTGGTACCTATGTGGACCACGACTTGGGGCTGCTCCCCCTTAAGGATCCCCAAAACACGATCCGAGATATCACGCATCCTGGCACCTGGGAGGCAACACATCAACCGCGAGTCTCTCTCGTTCCCACAGAATCTCCTATCTATCCCCGTAACTATAGAGTCTCCAATGACTAATGCTCTACTCCTCTTCCCCCCCCTTCCCTTCTGAGCAACAGGGACAGACTCTGTACCAGAGACCTGTACCCCATGGCTTACCCCTGGTAAGTCGCCCCCCCCCCCCAACAGTATCCAAAGCGGTATACTTGTTACTAAGGGGAACGACCACAGGGGATCCCTGTACTGACTGCTTCCTCCCAGCCCCTCTCACTGTCACCCATCTATCTTTATTCTTCGGAGTAACTACATCCCTGAAGCTTCTATCTATGACCACCTCTGCCTCCCGAATGATCCGAAGTTCATCCAGCTCCAGTTCCCTAACGCGGTTTCTAAGGAGTTGGAGATGGGTGCACTTCCCACAGATGAAATCAGCAGGGACACTGACGGCGTCCCTCACCTCAAATATTCTGCAAGAGGAACATTGCACTACCTTCCCTGCCATCCCCTCTAGATAAAAAAAGAAAAAGCTTTTTTTCACTCCCATTCTCAGCAAGCACTCACTCAGCAATCTCTGCGCCCCGCACAATAACACCTGAGGGAAAATAAAAGAAAAACTACTTACCAGTCTCCAGCCAATCCCTTACCTGCAGGCTGTGACGTCAAGGTTCAACTTCTTTCTACTTCTACCTGCCCTCGAGCCTTCCTCTTGATATTTACAGCGGTTGTTTTTTTTGGTTAGAGGAGGGGGTAGGGAGGGAAACACTGAAGAAGTGTTTCGGGTTTAAGTGTCACTTGACAGCTCCTCCACAAACCACCTTCAAGTTAGGGTGAGCACAACGGACGTATGCAAATTCCCCCCTCAACAGCCAATCAGCAGCTCCGCTCTACTGCCCTCTGCTGAATGAGGGCAGCAGAGCGGAGCTGCTGATTGGCAAGTGCCAGGCAGTGACCATCTCCCAACAAGGAAGGATGTAACCATCTCCCCTTGACATTCAATGGCATAACCATCACTGAACCTCCCACTAACAACAGTTGGGAGGGTTTAGGGATGGGCAATAAATGCTGCTTTAGCCAGCGATGCCCGCATCCCATAAATGGATGTTTTAAAAACATTTTTGGAGTGGGACTTTAAGTCCAAGTGCCAAACCCTTCTGACTCCCAACAGGATTGCTACAAAATGAGACATGCTGGATACAGTGAGCAATTCTGAAGATAAGACTGCAGGCCCACTGAGGCAAGAAAGCCTGTAGAAACTGGTGCGGAAACCTCGCTTTCCCCAGCCACAATTAAACATGTCACAACATTTCATTTTGTAACCTTTTTGTGAATGCAATTTGTACTTTTGAAGTAGACTTTAGTTGGAGCAATGGATGTTCCTGGTTGGTTAACTATTATGGCAGAAAATCCATATGCAAGAAGGAAAATGGCAACATTTGGACAATGTGGTTGTTCCGACAACTTTGTGATGTGAGATTAAAGCATTCAAAGATGTGTTAAAAGCTTATGCCCTGAGCAATGGAATTTCTTCCCTAGCTATCTCTACTTCGCTCTGTTAAAGGTGTTGCATGAATACAAGCTGTTGTTCGCCACCATCGTCACCAATTCATTAAAGAAAACTTGAAACTGAAAATGTACAGTCGCTGAATGATGGGGATTTATTCCTCCTTTCTTGCTTGGCTGGATCCAAGGACCCTTTCGCCTGTACAGACTGACCCCCCCAAAAAAACTCCACAACGCTTGTCAAAGAACAGCGGGGAATTCTCCTGGTGTCCTGCCAAACTCTCCCTCATCAATTAACAGGTCACTCATTACCCTGGGCCAACTAGCACAGAATGCCTGTCCCATCTAACTACGTAACATGCACTGCATTTCAAATGTAACTCATTAAGGGGAGCTTTGAGATGGTTTTGAATGAGGCATTAAAGCAAGCCTTTCATTCACGTAGGAGCAGAATTAACAAATAATTTAGCCAGCTTGCAGTCAAATTTAATTCCAAGGGAATTAACCCATTGGATTTTCTGTGCACTTGTCATTCAGCCTGGCCTGTTTTACAGCAATATAAACAACCCATGTGCTCCAGTAAGTGTACCCTGTCCACAATGGGTCGATGAGCAGTTAAGGGAAAAAAATATCAGTCTGGGTTCCTATTCCTTGTTTGGAATCGCTAACCCATGCTAAAAAATGTATGGTCCTGCATAGGGTCATGTGTACCTGTAATACGTCTCGGGTCCGAAGGCACCCACTGAAATACAGGAGTGATTCCAGGCAGCCATATTTAGCAATAGCCAGCTCCTTCTAGGTGTGAACAAAGATGCAAGAAGAACTCTTACAATGATTAAGGAGGGTGGGGGAAATAAAAACTCGAAAACATTAGATACCAAAAGATCGATCCGTCCAAGTCCGTGACTTGCACAGTCAATGTAAAAAGATTTTTTTTAAAAACAATTTTTCAGGAACCCTACACAACTCGTATGCTTACTGGTGGGTTTGAAGACTCATTGGGCAAAGGTTTAGAGTGTCAATCTAACCTGACATCTGAACCGATGCATCCTTGGCTAGTCATCTTTGCTGGTGTAACCCATCCTATCGAAACTACAGTAGTGAACTCAGCAGCACAGCAACGATTAGATTCTAAATTGTGTAGAGTTATATATGCCCACGCACTTCGATTAGAATAGAAGTTACGTGACTTTGAACATGATTTCAAACTAGCAATAAACAGCCTCTTGATTGGTTAATCTTCAAATTGTTTTGATTTAAGTCACTGTTGAGGTTTAAATCCCAGAAAAATAACTTGCAATTCAACCACTTGATTGGAGAATTAACAGGCTGTTGTTTGAGTGCTTACAGAGACAGAAAATTAAAAACTAGGAGTTCATTCTTGCCTCCTTCCGACTACAGATTTAATGAACTAGGCCCTCCTCTCTTTTCCACCTCTTTCTCTCTATCTATCTCTCTTCTCTCCATCAGTCTCCTTTTCGCCCTCTCCCTTATTCCACTCTCTTCCTCGTTCTCTTTCTCGCTCGTTACCTGTTCCACGCCTGCGTTCTCATTTCCCAAATTTCTTCCCCTCCCATTTTCTGCTCAACTCCATCACTGCACTGAAGCGCGGGCTGAGTTTTTTTTTCACTTTCCGCCCCCACTCCCCAGCACGAAAGCACTGAGACCCAATGGTCGCTTCGAGCTGTGACTGACCCTGCAATCTATTGCTCATTATTGCATTGTGTCTTTGTGTGCAGGCGCTTCATGGGAACTGGCGATGCTCCTTTATAAGGAACCAATTCTGGGTTACGGTCCAGCTGGTCTTGCAAAATTAGCTGTTCTTTTCCCAGCGGACTCCATTACTCGCTATTCAACTCTTTTCTAATTGCGAAGCATCTGGGAGCAACAATCTTCTGACGCAAACACCATTTCAGCTGGGCTGATACTGAAGCCGGGCATTTATTAAGGGCCTAACGTGGTTGGAATATGGAATGGGTCTTCACCAAGTCCTTCCAGTTGTACTGGCCTGTGAGTAATTTCTGCTGTGCCAGTCTGACAGGAAACTGAAGTCGCAAGTTGATTTTCTTTCATTTCTCCCTTTTATATATGTCATGACCAAAGACACCTCCAGTAAGCTGAATGGGATCTATAGTTTCTAATGGCCTTCTGCTGAAGACCCATATAAACAGCAATTTGGCTGCTCCATCTGGTTTTAAGAGTGACTTTTAGATGTGATTTTTCAATGAATTTGATCACTCACTGAGCTTGAGGAAAAAGCCCCTCAGCTGGATACAGCCACCGGTGCCAGAGGAAGGGAAGTGAAAAGCGAAGGTTTGAAGAACACTATTGGGCATCATGTGCTATGGCAGGACATTCATTTCCTGGCCGAGCACATTTCCTGAAGTAAAAACCATTCTCCAGAGACCCTCTTGGCCTGTATGATGACTGTCAATAGGTTCTATCTGTGGATTTTTAAAATGTTCTTTCATGGGAAGTGGGCATTGCGAGCAAGACCAACATTTGTTGCCCATCCCTAATTGCCTTTGAGAAGGCGGTGGTGGACCGTTGCCCTGGACCTCTGCAGGCTAATGTGCCTGATCGTTTTTCTCCCTCTTCTGAAGGCCGTAACTGAGGGAGGGTTTCACAGATTCCCTCAACCCACAGCTACCTCGGGCAGACTGCCTATTCAGCAGCCTGGACTAGGGATGCCAACCGCGATAAATGTATCCCTGGAGATTTTGTCACATGACTTGCCATTAATCAGCCGACACAACCATCCTTATGACGCACTGCCTTCCCATGTCAATTGGAAAGTGAAGATTCATTGTCCAATCGGAGCATGATTGCCAAACAGCCCTTTTCTCTATTTTCAATATTTTTATATCCTGTAAAGAGAAATGTCCAAAGAACATTGGGGTGGGGGGGGAGCACAATTTCTTTAACATCACAATGATTTCTCTCTACACAGCAGTGTCCTGGAGATTAATCTTCAATGGCCTGGAACTCCAGGCCAATCATGGAGGGTTGGCAACCCTAGTCTGGACACGTGACTTCTAGTTCAGGGTGTCGAGCGAAACCTGATCACGTTCCTGTCCAAATAACAAATAAGTGCAATTGCTCCCCATTTCATGGTGAAAGCAGAAAATGTTGGGCGGCAGGGGAGCACGGTGGTTAGCACTGTTGCTTCACAGCGCCAGTGTCCCAGGTTCAATTCCCGGCTTGGGTCACTGTCTGTGCGGAGTCTGCACGTTCTCCCTGTGTCTGCGTGGGTTTCCTCCCACAACTCACGGGAGACGTGCTTGTTTGGTGAATTGGACATTCTGAAGGTTGTCTCCCTTCTCTCTCCACAGATGCTGTCAGACCTGCTGAGATTGACCAGTATTTTCTGTTTCAGATTCCACCATCTGCAGTAATTTGCTTTTATAATGAGAAGTGGGAACCCTGGGCAGATTCTCTAAACCCCCGGCAGAGTGTCCACGGCGTTGTAAACACCGTCGCGTTTTACGTCGACGTGAACGGGCCGACCCCACGACTAATTCTGGCCCCTACAGGGGGCCAGCACGGCACTGGAGCGGTTAACGCTGCTCCAGCTGCTGATCCCGGCACGAACTGGGCGCCACGGGATCCGCGCATGCGCAGTGGGGCCGGCGCCATCGCGCGCATGCGCAGTGGCTCCCTTCAACGCGCCGGCCCCGACGCAACATGCCGCAGGATTACAGGGACCGGTGCGTAGGAAAGGAGGCCCCCAGCCAGAGAGGCCGGCCCGCCGATCGGTGGGCCCCGATCGTGGGCCAGGCCACATCGGAGGCCCCCCCCCCCCCCCCTCCCCCTCCCCCTCCCACATCGACCGCCCCCCGACCCTTCCATGCCAAGTCCCGCCGGCTGAGAGCAGTGGTGGACGGCGTTGGCGGGGCTCAACGTTTTCACGACGGCCGCTCGGCCCATCCCGGGCCGAGAATCGGCAGGCCAGCCACATAGAGGGGCCCGCAACCGGCGGCGCACCAACCACGCCGGCGCCAATGGCGCCAATTCTCCGCTCTGCGGATTCACACCGGTCGCGGGGATTCTCCGGCCTGGTCCCGGGCTGAGAGAATCCCGCCCCCTGACTTTTTTTTGGTCCTTTTCAAAGAGTAGAGAAGCCAGTATTAAGGTGTGGAGCACGACTGTTAAATCAATCGACCGAGCCAAACTAGTACCATGGATCTCTTCCCTTCCACCTGCCTCATTTTAATATCTTGTTTGAATCTGCCTCTGACGGTGAGTGCAATGCTCCTCCGGCACTGCACTCTGGTATCTGCCTGCAATTCTTCCTCAAATCTCTGCAGTGGGACTTGAACCTTCAACCTTCTGACTAAGAAGCAAGAGTGCTACCCACCGAAATATGGCTGATAGCTGTAACTTGGGCTATGGTATGCGCAGGCTTCCAGGATGAATAGTCCAATGGTTACTGCAAGGCTGCTTCGATATCTTTCTCTGTCTGTCACTGCAAATCTTGACCAAATTTGACTTGTGTCCTCCACTGATCAACGGCTTGGTTCTTTCACAGTGCAATGTTGCTTTTGGCCAATGCAAGAGTAATGCTGGACATGAACACTATTTGAATTTTCTTCTAAATGTGGCATACAGACTGGAAAGAAGGTTCAAAGCCTGCAATGTGAATGCCACTTTTTTTTCCCCTTCATTTGGATTCTTGCCAAAGCGTTACAAATTGTATCATTGCCGCCTGATGGAGTTTCCTTTCCAAACATGGAGGTTGTGAACAGTGCGGCTGTGCACTTTCTACCCTTGAACCACTAACTCCTTGGGCGGGATTTTGAAATGGGTGGGGTCCAGGTCAGAGGCAGGCAGGAGCACAACTTGACACGTTCGTACCAGCTCTCTCACACGATCTCCAATCTGAGCCGTTTTCATGTGAGGGCAGCTTGGGGGTCAGATCGACAGCGCTCTACCACTAAATCCGAATGCAGGTGACCCCAGACCGTGTCCAGGCCAATGTGGTGGGGAATGGATATGATGGGCCACTCAAGAGACCGCCCTCCTCCTTCCCCAGACACCGAATGACAACTGGGTTACAACTGTGGTTGCTGATCATCTTCCAGGGGGCAAGGGCGGGGGGGGGGATTGAAAAACCTATTGCTTTCCCCCCAACCATGTTCCAATTAGCAACTCCAGTATTGATTGATCACTTGAGAGGTGAAGGGCTTCCCATTGGCCTTCCAGCCTCAGGAGCCTGTCTGCTGCCCTTATTTGGAAACCTTTAAAAATTCAGATCATAGACTTTACAGTGCAGAAGGAGGCCATTCGGCCCATCGAGTCTGCACCAGCCTTGGCAAGAGCACCCTACTTAGGCCCACGCCTCCACCCCATCCCCGTAACCCACCAACCCCACCTAACTTTTGGACACTGAGGGGCAATTTATCATGGCCACTCCGCCTAACCTGCACATCCTTGGACTGTGGGAGGAAACCCACGCAGACACGGAGAGAAAGTGCAAACTCCACACAGTCACCCAAGGCCAGAATTGAACCTGGGACGGGCAGCACGGTGGCGCAGTGGTAGTACTGCAGCTTCACGGCGCCGAGGTCCCGGGTTCGATCCCGGCTCTGGGTCACTGTCCGTGTGGAGTTTGCACATTCTCCCCGTATCTGCGTGGGTTTCGCCCCCATAACCCAAAGATGTGCAAGGTAGGTGGATTGGACACGCTAAATTGCCCCTTAATTAGAAAAATTGAATTGGGTATTCTAAATTTTTTTTTAACAAGAATTGAACCTCGGACCCTGGAGCTGTGAGGCAACAGTGCTAACCACTGTGCCTTCACCCCACCGCCCCTGTGGGTGTGCCAAGAAGAGGCCGTGAGGGACCGGGACCTAAAAGTGAGCTGACAACTGGGGCCCCAACCCAGGAGTGAGAGTATTGACCTTTTAACCTGCTCATTGAGGAGACCATCTGCTCCACCCCTAAGCCCCGGATTCAAGGAGGCCCGAGATCTCATTCCCAGTGCCCGCTCAGTTAGCAGTGGTCGGAAACTATAATTGGTCTTCCCGTTCGGGGTGGTGGGGGGGAAAAAGAAAGTTGGCTAAGGTTCTAGCTCCTGATCACTAACCGGAAGAGGCTTCACTCGTAGGGAATGAATATCTGGACAAGATGAAGGAAGGTTGCCAGAACCCATGGATCCAAGCTTGGGCAAAAAGGAAGGGGGACTTTAGGAAAATGAGAAGGCAAATTAGATTATTGTGGCAGTGGCATCCAGCATTTACCGCTGATTGCTACTGTGTCTTAGATATGTCCTTGTACAGGTCCCGCATGTCAGCCTGGCCTGTTTTCAAGCATCTCTCAGCTTAAGCGACTCTTGATCACATTGTAGAAGTGCTTTACTTCAAAGACACTTCTCCCTGTGGGCAACAAATCTTTTTGAGACGAGAAGAAAGTTTGTGACCTTTGGTTAGCTGGAAGCTGATAAATTAGCCTTTAATTGCATGGTGGATTCCTCTGTCAGCTGGTGGTAGTGTGATGTTGACCATTAATTGGTCTTGAACTTGTCTTGAACTTGTATTGCATTTCAACAACTGGAATTCTGCCTTGCCAACAAAGAAACCAGAATTGAAGAGAATAGTTTTTGGCGCAGTGAAGTAGTTCTAACGAGTGGGAAAGTGACAATATAATTTGGGTCCTTTGGAAGAGGAGAAGGAACCACTAGAATGGGTTTGAAGCAAAGTGGGAGGAAGAGTTGGGAGAGGGTATGGAGGAGGGGTTCTGGTGTGAGGTGCTCCGGAGAGTGAACTCCTCTACCTCGTGCACGAGGTTGGGGCTGATACAGCTGAAGGTGGTATATAGAGCGCACCTCTCAAGAGTGAGGATGAGCCGGCTTGAAGACGTGTGTGAATGTTGCATGGGGGGGCTCCGCTAATCACATTCAAATGTTTTGGTCCTGTCCAAAGCTGGAGGATTACCGGAAGGAGGTTTTTCGGGTAATCTCTGAAGTGGTGCAATTGAAACTGGACCCGGGCCCTCGGGAGGCCACATTCGGGGTGTCGGACCAGCCATGGTTGGAAACAGGTGCGGAGACAGATGTTGTAGCCTTCGCCTCATTCATCGCCCGAAGGCGGATCCTGATGGGATGGGGAGCAACCTCTCTACCCTGTGCCCTGGCGTGGTGGGGGGACCTGTTGGAATTCTTGACTCTTGAGAAGGTTAGGTTTGAACTGAGAGGAAGGATGGAGGAGATCTACAATTCATGGGCGTTATTCATTATGCACTTTCAAGAATTGGTGAGTAAATTTGCAGATGACACTAAAGTCGGTGGAGTTGTGGACAGTGCGGAAGGATGTTACAAGTTACAGAGGGACATAGATAAGCTGCAGAGCTGGACTGAGAGGTGGCAAATGGAGTTTAATGCAGAAAAGTGTGAGGTGATTCATTTTCGAAGGAATAACAGGAAGATAGAGTACTGGGCTAATGGTGAGATTCGTGGCAGTGTGGATGAGCAGAGAGATCTCGGTGTCCATGTACATAGATCCCTGAAAATTGCCACCCGGGTTGAAAGGGTTGTTAAGAAGGCGTATGGTGTGTTAGCTTTTATTGGTAGAGGGATTGAGTTTCGGAGCCATGAGGTCATGTTGCAGCTGTACAAAACTCTGGTGCGGCCGCATTTGGAGTATTGCGTGCAATTCTGGTCGTCGCATTATAGGAAGGATGTGGAAGCATTGGAAAGGGTGCAGAGGAGATTTACCAGAATGTTGCCTGGTATGGAGGGAAGATCTTATGAGGAAAGGCTGAAGGACTTGAGGCTGTTTTCATTAGAGAGAAGAGGTGACTTAATTGAGGCATAGAAGATGATCAGAGGATTGGATAGGGTGGACAGTGAGAGCCTTTTTCCTCGGATGGTGATGTCTAGACGAGGGGACATAGCTTTAAATTGAGGGGAGATAGATATAAGACAGATGTCAGAGGTAGGTTCTTGACTCAGAGAGTAGTAAGGGCGTGGAATGCCCTGCCTGCAACAGTAGTGGACTCGCCAACACTAAGGGCATTCAAATGGTCATTGGATAGACATATGGACGATAAGGGAATAGTGTAGATGGGCTTTAGAGTGGTTTCACAGGTCGGCGCACCATCGAGGGTTGAAGGGCCTGTACTGCGCTGTAATGTTCTATGTTCCACCTTCACCCCATTTTTATTCCTGTTAATTTATTTTCATTTCTCCCATTGATTGATTCATTTTTCCATCCCCCTTTTCACCCCGCTTTCCATTTAGTTTTCTCCTTAACCACAAACTCCCCCCCCCCCCCCCCCCCTCACCCCGCTAGGGCCATCTGGTCCCTGTTCCAGGTCGTCCTTTAACACACTGCTTACTTTTGATCTATCATTAACACATTCTGATCTCTTAATGTGCCCCTATCGGCAATCTTCTCAGCCACGATCACTGCATTCCCGTAGTCTTCATTGTCCACAACACCTCTGTCAATCCCTCCCCAGCCTCCACCCTCTATCCAGCCCTTACTGCTCCTCCGCCCTCCCCCACAACAGTATAAGTATGATCCTATTTCCATTTCTCTCTAGCTTTGACAAAGAGTCATCCAGACTTGAAACGTTAACTTTTATCTCTTCCCCACGGATGCTGTCAGACTTGCTGAGATTGTGCAGCATTTTCTGATTTTTGCCCCAGAGCATTACTCTAGGTCTCTGGATTATTAGTCCAGTGACAATGCCACGATGTCACCGCCTCCCGTTTTGGATATCCCATGTCCCTCTTTGGAAAAACCGCCACTTCTGATCCGACTGGCATCTGTCCCTCATCTGGATTTTCACAGTAACTTCATTGCAGTGTTAATGTAAGCCTACTTGTGAGAATAGTAAGGATTATTATTTTAATCACTAAAATCCAACTAAATCATTCATCTCGATCGATGTTTGCGCGATGTTGCTGTCTGCGATGTGATTGGCCCAAATGCCGACTTAACAGCAAGTACAGTTCACAGAAATTTATTGTGCGAAGTGGTTTGAGATATTTTTGACTGGTGTAATAAGAAAGGCAATGTTGTATCAGGGAAGCGTATTTAAAACAAAATGTACAGTTCAAGTTAATAAAGTCACTGTCAATGATGTGGCTGCCACGAGGTCGCTTTCTACAGTCCTTTAGTGACAACATTTTGAACAATCAGTCAACACCAGCAGAAACCTTTTATCAACCTGATGTAAGTTCTTTGAATTTCTTTCTTCCAGCACTGCATTGAAATAACTTGTTCAATCTCACTGAGTTGAACACCAGGCACTGACTCGGCCTAGAGAACTGGTGAAATCTGGGCACTGCACTCTCTAATAGTAATGTTGTGGCTTTAGTGTGGGTGCGGAGGAGGTATAGAGTCATAAGGATCCCTACAGTACAGGAGAGGGCCGTTCGGACCATCGAGCCTGCCCCGACCCTCCGAAACGGCATCCGATACTAGAATGATCTCTGGGAACGAGGAGTGTCCAATACGTGGAGAAACTGGGATGCTGGAATTATTTTCATTGGAGCAGAGAAGGTTAATGGGAGTTTTAGCAGAGGTGTGAAGAATTCTGAAACGTTTTGATAGAGTAGCTGATGGGGTGGGGGGGGGGGGCGGATGTCTTCGCTGATGGATAGGTCAGTCACCAGAAGAAACCAATGTAAAACAAACGGCAAAAGACCCAGAGGGGAAAACATTGGAAAGGGTGCAGAGGAGATTTACCAGAATGTAACTAGGTTTAAACTAGTATGGCAGGGGGGTGGGCACGGGAGCAATAGGTCAGAATAGGTCAGAAGGTGAGAGCGTTGAGGGAGAACTAGGGAATATGGACAGTGTGGCTCTGAGGCAGAGCAGACGGGGAGAAGTTGCTGAACACAGCGGGTCTGGTGGCCTGAAGTGCATATGTTTTAATGCAAGGAGCATTACGGGTAAGGCAGATGAACTTAGAGCTTGGATTAGTACTTGGAACTATGATGTTGTTGCCATTACAGAGACCTGGTTGAGGGAAGGGCAGGATTGGCAGCTAAACGTTCCAGGATTTAGATGTTTCAGGCGGGATAGAGGGGGATGTAAAAGGGGAGGCGGAGTTGCGCTACTTGTTCAGGAGAGTATCACAGCTATACAGCGAGAGGACACCTCAGAGGGCAGTGAGGCTATATGGGTAGAGATCAGGAATAAGAAGGGTGCAGTCACAATGTTGGGGGTATACTACAGGCCTCCCAACAGCCAGCGGGAGATAGAGGAGCAGATAGGTAGACAGATTTTGGAAAAGAGTAAAAACAACAGGGTTGTGGTGATGGGAGACTTCAACTTCCCCAATATTGACTGGGACTCACTTAGTGCCAGGGGCTTAGACGGGGCAGAGTTTGTAAGGAGCATCCAGGAGGGCTTCTTAAAACAATATGTAAACAGTCCAACTAGGGAAGAGGCGGTACTGGACCTGGTATTGGGGAATGAGCCCGGCCAGGTGGTAGATGTTTCAGTAGGGGAGCATTTCGGTAACAGTGACCACAATTCAGTAAGTTTTAAAGTACTGGTGGACAAGGATAAGAGTGGTCCGAGGATGAATGTGCTAAATTGGGGGAAGGCTAATTATAACAATATTAGGCGGGAACTGAAGAGCATAGATTGGGGGCGGATGTTTGAGGGCAAATCAACATCTGACATGTGGGAGGCTTTCAAGTGTCAGTTGATAGGAATACAGGACAGGCATGTTCCTGTGAGGAAGAAAGACAAATACGGCAATTTTCGGGAACCTTGGATGACGAATGATATTGTAGGCCTCGTCAAAAAGAAAAAGGAGGCATTTGTCAGGGCTAAAAGGCTGGGAACAGACGAAGCCTGTGTGGCATATAAGGAAAGTAGGAAGGAACTTAAGCAGGGAGTCAGGAGGGCTAGAAGGGGTCATGAAAAGTCATTGGCAAATAGGGTTAAGGAAAATCCCAAGGCTTTTTACACTTACATAAAAAGCAAGAGGGTAGCCAGGGAAAGGGTTGGCCCACTGAAGGATAGGCAAGGGAATCTATGTGTGGAGCCAGAGGAAATGGGCGAGGTACTCAATGAATACTTTGCATCAGTATTCACCAAAGAGAAGGAATTGGTAGATGTTGAGTCTGGAGAAGGGGGTGTAGATAGCCTGGGTCACATTGTGATCCAAAAAGACGAGGTGTTGGGTGTCTTAAAAAATATTAAGGTAGATAAGTCCCCAGGGCCGGATGGGATCTACCCCAGAATACTGAAGGAGGCTGGAGAGGAAATTGCTGAGGCCTTGACAGAAATCTTTGGATCCTCGCTGTCTTCAGGGGATGTCCCGGAGGACTGGAGAATAGCCAATGTTGTTCCTCTGTTTAAGAAGGGTGGCAGGGATAATCCCGGGAACTACAGGCCGGTGAGCCTTACTTCAGTGGTAGGGAAATTACTGGAGAGAATTCTTCGAGACAGGATCTACTCCCATTTGGAAGCAAATGGACGTATTAGTGAGAGGCAGCACGGTTTTGTGAAGGGGAGGTCGTGTCTCACTAACTTGATCGAGTTTTTCGAGGAGGTCACTAAGATGATTGATGCAGGTAGGGCAGTAGATGTTGTCTATATGGACTTCAGTAAGGCCTTTGACAAGGTCCCTCATGGTAGACTAGTACAAAAGGTGAAGTCACACGGGATCAGGGGTGAACTGGCAAGGTGGATACAGAACTGGCTAGGCCATAGAAGGCAGAGGGTAGCAATGGAGGGATGCTTTTCTAATTGGAGGGCTGTGACCAGTGGTGTTCCACAGGGATCAGTGCTGGGACCTTTGCTCTTTGTAGTATATATAAATGATTTGGAGGAAAATGTAACTGGTCTGATTAGTAAGTTTGCAGACGACACAAAGGTTGGTGGAATTGCGGATAGCGATGAGGACTGTCTGAGGATACAGCAGGATTTAGATTGTCTGGAGACTTGGGCGGAGAGATGGCAGATGGAGTTTAACCTGGACAAATGTGAGGTAATGCATTTTGGAAGGGCTAATGCAGGTAGGGAATATACAGTGAATGGTAGAACCCTCAAGAGTATTGAAAGTCAAAGAGATCTAGGAGTACAGGTCCACAGATCACTGAAAGGGGCTACACAGGTGGAGAAGGTAGTCAAGAAGGCATACGGCATGCTTGCCTTCATTGGCCGGGGCATTGAGTATAAGAATTGGCAAGTCATGTTGCAGCTGTATAGAACCTTAGTTAGGCCACACTTGGAGTATAGTGTTCAATTCTGGTCGCCACACTACCAGAAGGATGTGGAGGCTTTAGAGAGGGTGCAGAAGAGATTTACCAGATTGTTGCCTGGTATGGAGGGCATAAGCTATGAGGAGCGATTGAATAAACTCGGTTTGTTCTCACTGGAACGAAGGAGGTTGAGGGGCGACCTGATAGAGGTATACAAAATTATGAGGGGCATAGACAGAGTGGATAGTCAGAGGCTTTTCCCCAGGGTAGAGGGGTCAATTACTAGGGGGCATAGGTTTAAGGTGAGAGGGGCAAAGTTTAGAGTAGATGTACGAGGCAAGTTTTTTACGCAGAGGGTAGTGGGTGCCTGGAACTCACTACCGGAGGAGGTAGTGGAGGCAGGGACGATAGGGACATTTAAGGGGCATCTTGACAAGTATATGAATAGGATGGGAATAGAAGGATACGGACCCAGGAAGTGTAGAAGATTGTAGTTTAGTCGGGCAGTATGGTCGGCACGGGCTTGGAGGGCCGAAGGGCCTGTTCCTGTGCTGTACATTTCTTTGTTCTTTGTTCTTTGTTGCCTGGTATGGAGGGAAGATCTTATGAGGAAAGGCTGAGGGACTTGAGGCTGTTTTCATTAGAGAGAAGAAGGTTAAGAGGTGACTTAATTGGGGCATACAAGATGATCAGAGGATTGGATAGGGTGGACAGTGAGAGCCTTTTTCCTCGGATGGTGATGTCTAGCACGAGGGGACATAGCTTTAAATTGAGGGGAGACACAGAGGAGAGGAGGGGGCCTCGATGTGGACCCCGATACGGAATAACCACAGATTTGCTCCGGGTAGGTTGGATGGGGGATACCAAGGCTGGTATAGGGCAGGTATTAGGAGGATGGGGGACCTGTTTATAGATGGGACTTTCCCTAGCATGCAGGCGCTGGAGGAGACGTTCGGCCTGCCCCCGGGGAATGCGTTCAGGTACCTCCAGGTTCGGGACTTTCTTAGAAAACAGGTGGGGACATTTCCGCTGCTGCCCCCGCGTAGGATCCAGGACAGGGTGGTGTCTGGCATCTGGGTAGGGGAGGGGAAGGTATCGGACATATATCAGGAGCTGCAGAAGGTGGAGGAAGCCTCTGTGGAGGAGTTGAAGGGCAAGTTGGAGGAGGAGCTGGATGAGGGCCTGTGGGCTGACGCCCTGGGCATGGTGAACTCCTCCTCATCATGTGCCAGGCTCAGCTTAATTCAGTTTAAGGTGGTGCATCGGGCGCATATAATGGCGGCAAGAATGAGTAAGTTTTTTGGGGTGGAGGACAGGTGCCCTAGATGTGCAGGGAGTCTGGCGAACCACGCCCATATGTTTTGGGTATGCTCGGCGCTTAAAGAATTCTGGCAGGGGTTTGCAAGGGTTATGTCTAGGATTTTGGACACTCGGTTGAAGGAGAGTCCAACAGTAGCGATATTTGGGGTGTCGGAGGATCCGGCGGGAGTGCAGGAAGCGAAAGAGGCCGAGGTACTGGCCTTTGCCTCCCTGGTAGCCCGGAGACAGATCTTGCTAATGTGGAGGGACTCAAAACCCCCGGGTGTGGAGACCTGGGTTAGCGATATGGCAGGGTTCCTCAGCCTGGAGCGAATGAAGTTCGCCTTGAGCGGGTCCTTGATGGGGTTCTCCCGGCGGTGGCAACCTTTCCTTGGCTTTCTAGAGGAGCAGTAAGTGTCAGCAGCAATGGCATCCTGGTTGGGGGGGGGGGATTCAGGTGGGGGTACTGTTGATATAATGTGAGTTGGGCATGGAGACAAAACCCACCTTGTTCTGCTTAAACAAAAAAGGGAAAAACTTTTCTGTTGTGTAAGTAGTTTCACTGTAAGCTTTGGGATATGTTGATTGTTATTTTTTATTATCTGTATTTCTATTTTTGTTATGTAAAAACGCTCTATGGAAAAACTTTTAATAAAACATTTATTTTTTAAAAAAATTTTTAATTGAGGGGAGATAGATATAAGACAGATGACAGAGGTAGGTTCTTTATTCAGAGAGTAGTAATGGGGGGCGGGAGGGAATGCCCTGCCTGCAACAGTAGTGGACTCGCCAACTCTTAAGGGCATTCAAATGGTCATTGGATAGACATATGGATGATAAGGGAATAGTGTAGTTGGGCTTTAGAGTGGTTTCACAGGTCGGCGCAACATCGAGGGCCGAAGGGCCTGTACTGCGCTGTAATGTTCTATGTTCTACTACACTATGGGTTATGATCAGGAATGCATTACCTGAAGGGGTGATGGAAGCAGATTCAATTGTCAATTTAATGGGGAGAATTGGATGTGTGTTGGAAAAATGGGGAAAAGTTGCAGGGCTGTGGAGGGAAAAAACATGGAAACTTGCAAAGAGCTGGAACAATGGGCTGAATGGCCTCCTTTTGTGTTGTCATTTTTTATGATCTAGCAACAAAAAGGAAAGGTGGCTCCAGTGAACACAAGATCCCCTGGAGCTGTCGATACTGTAAGGTTAAGATTTAATTTTTACAACGCATTTCATCACCAACCAAGTTCTGTAACTAATTGACCGGATAATTAAACAGATGTTTAGATCCTGGTACTGAGAGCCCTCGTAAATTAACAAAATGCAGACTGTGCCCTCTGCGGAATAACTAACAACAGATTTTCTACCCTTTTGCAAAAATGCCCCCCTTATCTGCTACCATTGGCCATGCTGTACCTGGTCTGGGAGTGATTGATGGGGGCAGTGAACAAGGAGCTTTCAGCATTGCCTTTAACCCGTGATATACCTGGATGTCTGTCAAGGCAGTGCAACAGGAGCTTTAACATTCATTTAAACTGGACTGTACCAAACCTGGGCGTGTTGGATGCTGGGAGATTGAAATAGACAATGACCCATTCCCGAATGCTTACCCTCACCTTGAGAAACGCAAAATCCACAACAGAAACGGATTTTACGTTTAATCTCACCAATTCCCCATGTCTGCCACTGCGAGCATGAACGCATTAACAGTTCCAATCATGTGCAGAGGCGCGTGCTCGCTCACTCTCGCTCTTGTTCTCTCCCTCGCTCTTGTTCTCTCCCTCGCTCTTGTTCTCTCCCTCGCTCTTGTTCTCTCCCTCGCTCTTGTTCTCTCCCTCGCTCTTGTTCTCTCCCTCGCTCTTGTTCTCTCTCGCGCTCTTGCTCTCTTGCGCTCTTGCTCTCTTGCGCTCTTGCTCTCTTGCGCTCTTGCTCTCTTGCGCTCTTGCTCTCTCGCGCTCTTGCTCTCTCGCGCTCTTGCTCTCTCGCGCTCTTGCTCTCTCGCGCTCTTGCTCTCTCGCGCTCTTGCTCTCTCGCGCTCTTGCTCTCTCGCGCTCTTGCTCTCTCGCGCTCTCGCTCTCTCGCGCTCTCGCTCTCTCGCGCTCTCGCGCTCTCGCTCTCTCGCTCTCTCGCTCTCTCGCTCTCTCGCGCTCTCGCTCTCTCGCTCTCTCTCTCCCCGCTCTCTCTCTCCCCGCTCTCTCTCTCCCCGCTCTCTCTCTCCCCGCTCTCGCTCTCCCCGCTCTCGCTCTCTCTCCCCGCTCTCGCTCTCTCTCCCCGCTCTCGCTCTCTCTCCCCGCTCTCGCTCTCTCTCCCCGCTCTCGCTCTCTCTCCCCGCTCTCGCTCTCTCTCCCCGCTCTCGCTCTCTCTCCCCGCTCTCGCTCTCTCTCCCCGCTCTCGCTCTCTCTCCCCGCTCTCGCTCTCTCTCCCCGCTCTCGCTCTCTCTCCCCGCTCTCGCTCTCTCTCCCCGCTCTCGCTCTCTCTCCCCGCTCTCGCTCTCTCTCCCCGCTCTCGCTCTCTCTCCCCGCTCTCGCTCTCTCTCCCCGCTCTCGCTCTCTCTCCCCGCTCTCGCTCTCTCTCCCCGCTCTCGCTCTCTCTCCCCGCTCTCGCTCTCTCTCCCCGCTCTCGCTCTCTCTCCCCGCTCTCGCTCTCTCTCCCCGCTCTCGCTCTCTCTCCCCGCTCTCGCTCTCTCTCCCCGCTCTCGCTCTCTCTCCCCGCTCTCGCTCTCTCTCCCCGCTCTCGCTCTCTCTCCCCGCTCTCGCTCTCTCTCCCCGCTCTCGCTCGCTCTCCCCGCTCTCGCTCGCTCTCCCCGCTCTCGCTCGCTCTCCCCGCTCTCGCTCGCTCTCCCCGCTCTCGCTCGCTCTCCCCGCTCTCGCTCGCTCTCCCCGCTCTCGCTCGCTCTCCCCGCTCTCGCTCGCTCTCCCCGCTCTCGCTCGCTCTCCCCGCTCTCGCTCGCTCTCCCCGCTCTCGCTCGCTCTCCCCGCTCTCGCTCGCTCTCCCCGCTCTAGCTCGCTCTCCCCGCTCTCGCTCGCTCTCCCCGCTCTCGCTCGCTCTCCCCGCTCTCGCTCGCTCTCCCCGCTCTCGCTCTCCCCGCTCTCGCTCTCTCTCCCCGCTCTCGCTCTCTCTCCCCGCTCTCGCTCTCTCTCCCCGCTCTCGCTCTCTCTCCCCGCTCTCGCTCTCTCTCCCCGCTCTCGCTCTCTCTCCCCGCTCTCGCTCTCTCTCCCCGCTCTCGCTCTCTCTCCCCGCTCTCGCTCTCTCTCCCCGCTCTCGCTCTCTCTCCCCGCTCTCGCTCTCTCTCCCCGCTCTCGCTCTCTCTCCCCGCTCTCGCTCTCTCTCCCCGCTCTCGCTCTCTCTCCCCGCTCTCGCTCTCTCTCCCCGCTCTCGCTCTCTCTCCCCGCTCTCGCTCTCTCTCCCCGCTCTCGCTCTCTCTCCCCGCTCTCGCTCTCTCTCCCCGCTCTCGCTCTCTCTCCCCGCTCTCGCTCTCTCTCCTCTCTCTCTCTCTCTCTTCTCTCTCTCTCTCTCTCTCTTCTCTCTCTCTCTCTCTCTTCTCTCTCTCTCTCTCTCTCTCTCTCTCTCTCTCTCTCTCTCTCTCTCTCTCTCTCTCTCTCTCTCTCTCTCTCTTCTCTCTCTCTCTCTCGCTCTCTTTCTCTCACTGTCCACTTCCCTTCTCCGGATGTTATATTTTGACTCGAGCAGCATTGGGCTCTGCTGTGACGCATGGTGGAACTACTTATCACTGCCGTATGTTCTCTGTAAAATGTGGCTCACTACTGAGAAATCAGTACATTTAGGAGGCAAAGTAGAGACAGATAGGCAGCAAGCAAAAATTAATCATTTGGCTTGCGCTTTGTTCTTTTGAAGAGTATTGCTGCTGCTTTGAAAGTGAGTTGTGCCTTTAATGCAATCGGGGGAAGCAAGTTTGGAACAAAAGGGGCTCATTTGACCATGGTTGTGGAGTCGGAGAGCCCTGTTGCTGCAGCCAATAAAAGCTGAGGCCTGTTGAATCATGTGGGCAGGGGTGGCTCTATTTAAAAAGAAGCCAACAACCATTTTAAAAGCGTGTGGCTTATTTGAAGTTAATGGAGCAACCGCAGGTCGTCCGGTGTGATTAGGGGAGCCATTACATAAATTAAATACAGGTGCAGCCGATAGGAGTGATGCTCTAAGTTTTAACATGTGTCAGGAAAGAGTATGGATAATAACAAATGTGTTCATCTCCAGTCTGTTATAGATTTTAACATTCGGAATCCGAGTGAGAGATTTTCTCTTTTTTTTTAAAAGAGTGAAATTCTTTCTCTTTTGCAATGGCCATGACTCTGTGGCTTTTACATGGGCCTTAAGTATCTGCAAATAACTTGGGTTAATGTCGTCACGTCTCCGTGTTTTGTGTACACTGAATTACCAACAAATATCAAAGGTAACTTTCTACTTCAGTGTTTCTCGTGGGTTCTATCAGATCCCGTAGAGAATTTACAGCTGCTATGCTCCATCCTCTGCGAATTACCCAGTTTCCTCCCACCCTATTTTCTTAATGCCCCTCCCCCACCTTCGTTCTTCCCCGTTTCCACCCTCGTATCTTCAATGTCCTCCCTCTTCCACATGCTCATTGTCTGTCACCTCTAATTCATCCTCGCACTTTAAAAAAAAAAAGCCTCTCCCACATTTTCCTGGAGGAGGAGCTCAGCAGAAATATAAGCTGTTGTTGTGACAGTCAAAATATGCTCAGTAGGCTAAACCTTGCTGATGGACAACATCTAGAAGCCTGCGACACCTGTTCCACGCCGTTCAAAGGGTGTCTGCACCCTTTAGTGCAATTCTGCACCGCGACCTGTTGGAAGGAATGGCACAGTGGTTAGCACTGCTGCCTCATGGCGGCAGGGACCCGGGTTCAATTCCTGCCTTGGGTAACTGTCTGTGTAGAGTTTGCAAGTTCTCCCCGTGCCTGCGTGGGTTTCCTCCGGATGCTCCGCTTTCCTCCCACAGTCCAAAGATGTGAATGTTGGGTGGATTGGCCACGTTAAATTGTCCCTTCGCATCCAAAGGTTGGCTGGGGTTACAGGGATATTGTGGGCAGCACGGTAGCATTGTGCATAGCACAATTGCTTCACAGCCCCAGGGTCCCAGGTTCGATTCCCGGCTTGGGTCACTGTCTCTGCGGAGTCTGCACATCCTCCCCGTGTGTGCGTGGGTTTCCTCCGGGTGCTCCGGTTTCCTCCCACAGTCAAAAGATGTGTAGGTTAGGTGGATTGGCCATGATAAATTGCCCTTAGTGTCCAAAATTGCCCTTAGTGTTGGGTGGGGTTACTGGGTTATGGGGATAGGGTGGAGGTGTTGACCTTGGGTAGGGTGCTCTTTCCAAGAGCCGGTGCAGACTCGATGGGCTGAATGGCCTCCTTCTGCACTGTAAATTCTATGATAGGGCCAAGGGGCGGGGGCCTCTCGGTAAGGTTCTCTTTTTCAGAGAGTGGGTGTAGACTCGATGGGCCAAATGGCCTCCTACACGCTGGGGATTGTAAGTGTGAGCTGATGGCAGCGTGCTGAGGACAGCTGGACTTGTGGGACCTCAGGAAACTGGGGATCAGCAAGCTATCTCCTTTACACAGGATGTTAATGAAAGAAGTAAACAGTGGGAGAAGGAGGGTGAAATGGGTGCAAAAAGAGAAATCGAGAGAAAAATGGGCAAGATAGATTAAAGGGGGAGAAAGAGACAGGAAAAGTTTTTTTTTTTTTAAATTAGTTTAGCATTTTTTAAATCTCTAACAGCAATTTATTACACAACAAATGAGTCTTAACAGTTTAAAATCTTTTATTCCCCAGTACGTTCAAGATGTACATTTCACAGGCTTGTGTTTCCCCTGGGAAGTGTCTGTCAAAGACCACCAACATGTTTCAGAATCTTCCAACTAAATCATTGTGAAGCCCTTTTATAGAATATCTCTATAGTTACTCGTAAGAAAGCTGTCATTAACAAAGGTGATTTAGTTACATATTTATACAAGTCTGTTTAATGGAGCACCTCACTCCCAGTGTAATCCTAGCTGACAGGATCTGTTGATTCAGGCCTGAGTTGGGCCTACTTTTATAGCTTGCTCGTCCCGAGCCCCAGGTTGTTGATCTCCACCCCCTACCTCGGGAGCTCGTACTCCACGAGTCCCATAGGGAGATCAATAATTGTTTCACCGTGGTCCTCATGGGGTTATAACACCCCTCTCCCTGAGGGCCCAAAAGTCCCCCATCAGTTGCCACTTAGCCCGCAGCTGAACATCTACTTGCGGTGGTTCTGGGTCGGGTGGGGTGTAACGGGTTTCTCCACGCTACTTTCTGGCTGACCGCCGAAGGGGAAACCATAGGGGCCTAGATGCCAATCACGCTGTTGTTTGCCGGTGCGGGCACCTTTGCGCCATTATTGGAACCCGGGTCGTAGCACTGTTTCTGGGCCAGACGTGAAACCTGGATGTCTGGACCCTCAACTCAAGGGATGGCTCATGCCGCAGCGACAGCGGTACAAAAACCAGTGGAATATCCCAACAGGTGACCTCCTGCCCAGTCAAGTGGTCCACATGCTTCATAAGGGTCTTTCCCTGGACTTGGACCCAAATGAGACTTGGACCCAAAGATTGTCCAGGCCACAACATGCTGTCACCAAAATTCTGTGTGTAAATAGTGTCCCCGGCGCAGAACGTTCGCTCCGGCGTCCCTGAACCACGGTGACCCTTCGGCACTTCCTGTTGCCATTTGACCTTGGCCCCAAGGTCTGGAAGAGTAACACTCAACCGAGTCCTGAGTTGTCCCATCAGAAGTTCTGCTGGAGCAGTCCCGGTCGTCACACGTTGCGTCGTACGGTAATTGAATAAGAAACGCGTGTCCAAAGATGCCATTGGCTGCTTTTCAACCCCCATGTTAAACGTTTGGACCGCCTGCTCTGCCAGGCAATTAGATGAAGGATGATATGGCGAGGTGCAGATGTGCGGGATGCTATTATGCTGAATAAAAGCGATAAACTCCTCGTTGGTGCCTTGTCTATCACCAGTGCTTACGGACGTCCATGGGTGCATAAAGATCCCCGGAACTTCTTGATTGAGGCCCTGGACATCATGAAGACATCCTATAAACTTCCAGCCATTTGGAGTGGGCGCCCACAATTGTTAGAAACATGGAGCCCACGAAGGTCCAGCACAATCCTCATGGAGGTGAATCCATGGACGACTCGGCCATTCCCAAGGGCGAGGAGCTGACGACGGAAGATTCTGAAAACCCCAGCACGCCGGGGAGTTTTTGTTTGTAATTCTCTGAATGTCCCCATCAATACCGGCCACCAAACATAGCTCCGGGCCAACTCATTTCTGAAACCCCCGGATGGCCACCCTGCAAATCCAGTAACAGGGCTTCCTGTCCCTGAGGGGGATGACCACCCGAGCACCCCATAAGGGCAGCCCAGTGGTTAGCACAGTTGCTTCTCAGCTCCAGGGTCCCAGGTTCGATTCTCGGCTTGGGTCACTGTTTGTGTGGAGTCTGCACATTCTCCCCGTGTCTGCGTGGGTTTCCTCCGGGTGCTCCGGTTTCTCCCACAGTCCAAAGATGTGCACGTTAGGTGGATTGGCCGTGATAAATTGCCCTTCGTGTCCAAAAAGGTTAAAGTGACGTGACTGGGTTACAGGGATAGGGTGGAGGTGGGGCTTGGGTAGGCTACTCTTTCCAAGGGCCGGTGCAGACTCGATGGGTCGAATGGCCTCCTTTTGCACTGTAAATTTTATGATTTTGTAAATTCTATGAATATCACTCCATCTTCCATACTCGGCTCGGAGAACCTCTGAGCGAAGGGTCTCCGAGACGGTGGGAAAGTCTCCTTTATACCGGCGTCGGGCAACACACGGCGAAGCAACGTCAACACCGAGTCCCTCTGCGTCCATGCACGTACTCGAACAGCCGTCACTGGTAAGGTGTCCATAAAATTCAAGGCCGCAATCACCTCCTCCGCCACAGGTGGGGACGGGACGCTCGTGGGCAACGGCAACCGCATGGGCGATCCTGGTACCCGACCGGTGTTGGAAATTGTACCATTAAGCAGCAAGCAGGAGTGCCCACCGCTGGATCCTCATTGATGCAACAGGCAGGGTACTCTCTGGAATAGGCTGAGCAATGGCTTGCCATTCGTTTTGGTAATGAAATTCCGACTGTACACATTTTGATGGAATTTCTTAACTCCAAAGATAACAGCGAGACTTTCCTTCTCAATTTTTGAGTACCCTGGACCACAATGATGGTACAGCAGCCGGCTCTCGCCATTCTCGATGGGCACGGTATCCCACCGGGCTGCGGCAGTGCCCACAAACTGAATTCTGCCCAAACCTGCCTCGGCTGCTCCGCCGGAGGAATTCTAGCCAAACTCGCACCGTCCCATGATCGATCTGGAGTCTGAACGGAAGGCGACCCAAGCTATGCACACCCTAACCAATGGGCCATTATCGTTCCCTTCTCTGAATGTTCGCGAGAGAGGAAAAGTTCAATGGCGCACTTTAAATCCAGCGTAGTTTCCATTAACAGCTTCCGTTGAGTGGCCGAATTCTTGATACCGCGCACGAGTTTGTCCCGTAAGATTTCTGAGAGGGGGCGGCCCGAACTCGCTCAGCCAAGCACCGCAAACTAGTTTTTAAAAAGTCCATACCCGACTCACCACGGGTGCATCTTGCTGTGTTAAACCGGTACCGTTGCAAAATCACAGATGGTTTGGGGCCGTCGTGGCCCGAAACCATTGCCACGAGTTCATCGAATGACCTGGAATCCGGTGTGGCAGGGTAGGTCAGACTCTTGATCCCAAATTTCGTGGCCCTGCAGGCGGTCAGAAGGAGAGCTTTGTGTCCGTCTTCCCTCCAATATACCTTTTGCTCAGAAGAGGTATTGCATGCGCTCTGAGTACTTATTGAAGGTATCCAATTTACCAAACAACGGCATTTTAAACGATTGGGCGTACCGCACTCCATATGAACGTCCGACGGATAGGCAAACCGACGGGCCAGTCCGGGGCTTCAGTCGATAAATCCTCGTCGCCAATATAATAAACCCATAAGGAAGCTGTCGTTAACGAAGGTGAATTTATTTAGATATTTACACAAAACTGCTTAATGCAGCATCTCACTCGCAGTGCAATCATAGCTTGGAGGGTTTGTTCTCTCAGGCCCCGAGTTGGGTCTGCTTTTCCTATCTTGCTCCTAGGTGGCTGACCTCCATCCCCAACCTGGGGGAAGCTCTTATTCCATGAGTCCCACAGGAGGATCAATGATGGTCTCCCCATGGTCCGTGTGGAGGTTCTGACAATCTCTTTACTTGGGGTTTGGAATGTTCACTTCGCGCTGAAAGGACGTGACAAACTGGCCTAACCCAGAGAACCGACGCGTAGGTTTAGCAAAGAGTAAAGCTGAAATGTGTGCAGGAATATCGAGGGCTGTAAATCCACAGCTTGCCAACACTCGCATTATAGCAAAATACGGTGGATGCCGGGAATCTGGAAAAAAGAACCCAGAAAATGCTGGAAAAACCCAGCAGGCCTGGCAGCGTCTGTGGAGAGAGAAGCAGTGTTAACGTTTCAAGTCCATAAGACCCCTTCTGTAGAACTGTTCTCGAAACGTTAACGTTGGTCCTCTCTCCGCAGATGCTGCCAGACCTGCTGAGTTTACCCAGCATTTTCTGTTTTTATTTCAGCTTGCCAATTTCCTGTAGCTCGACTGGTGAGGACCGCACGGCCTGTTCCCATGGTGATTTCTGGGTGGCTGCATGAACTCTCAGTAATGGGTCTGCGATTCCAGATCCCATCGCTGACCCAGACTGGCTCAGTTGTACCTGGGACTTCATGTAAGCACATCTACTTAAACTGGAAAATTGGGGCAGAGTTGCAGATGTAAAATTAAATAAAAGACACAGTAAAGTCTTATAAATGCCGCCTATTCCAACAGATGATATTTTGATGCGATAACCGGATTTGTTTGAGCACCGACTCCTGAGAAGGCGACAGGTGATGTTGCAGCTGGGATTTATAGCACTTCTTTAATGATGCTTTGTTGATAGATGGGTCGGTTTGATAAATGTTGATAGTTTCAAACCTCTCCCCTCTAGCTGATCATGTGAAATGAGGGAATTGACCGAGATTGAGCCTAGAGTCCTTTCAGAGTGTGTTAATCATTTTGGCCCAGGGTAAATATACATTGCAGGCTACTCTGCATTGTGGCGACCAAATGCAGATTGGGCGACCGCCTTGCGTAACATCTCCACCGTCATATCTTCATTTTCCCTTCTTATTCCCTGTAACTCATGTTTTATTGTAGTGATCAAAATATACTCAGTGGATGGCAACAAGGTGGCTCAGTGGTTAGCACTGCTGCCGATGGCGCGGAGGACCCGTGTACGATCCCGGCCCCGGGTCACTGTCAGTGTGGAGTTTGCACATTCTCCCAGTGTCTCCTTGGGTCTCGCCCCCACAACCCAAAGATGTGCTGGTTGGGTGGATTGGCCACGCTAAATTGCCCCTTAATTGGAAAACAAATAATAATTGGGTACTCCTAATTTATTTTTAAAAAAGAAATAAAATATACTCAGTGGTATCATGACCGGTACAGGCTTGGAGGGCCGAAGGGCCTGTTCCTGTGCTGTATTGTTCTTTGTTCCAGATGAGCAGCATATCAGCCATGATAGATGGGCAGAATGGCCTAATTCTGTTCCTATAGCTTATGAAATAAACCTTGCTGCTGGAGAGGTTGCAGTTCAGACCGTTCAGTCTGCAAGTGTGACCCTGAGCTTCCAGCCGCTTGTCGTTTTAATTCTCCACTTTACTCTCACACTGACATCTTTGTCCTCGGCCAGAGCGGTCTGATATGTTTCCATTGATACCACCCCACTGGCAAGGAGTGTGCTCTATTTCCGTGGCTGATCGTGTACCATCCTGGTAATTATTAGGGGCGTGATTCTCCGACCCCCGCCGGTTGCCGAAGTCTCCGGCACCGGAGATTTGGCGGGGGCGGGAATCGCCCGGATGGGCCGAAGTCCCGCAGCTAAAATGCCTGACCCGCCGGCGTAAATTAAACCACCTACCTTACCGGCGGGACAAGGAGGCGCAGGCGGGCTCTGGGGTCCTGGGGGGGGGGGGGGGCGCGGGGCGATCTGACCCCGGGGGTGCCCCCACGGTGGCCTGGCCCGCGATCGGGGCCCACCGATCCACGGGCGGGCCTGTGCCGTGGGGGCACTCTTTCCCTTCCGCCTCCGCCACGGTATCCACCATGGCGGAGGCAGAAGAGACTCCCTCCACTGCTCATGCGTGGGAAGCTGTCAGCGGCCGCTGATGCTCCCGCGCATGCGCCGCCCGGAGATGTCATTTCCGCGCCAGCTGGCGGGGCACCAAAGGCCTTTTCCGCCAGCTGGCGGGGCCGAAATTCTTCCGGCGCCGACCTAGCCCCTCAAGGTTGGGGCTCGGCCCCCAAAGATGTGGTCATTCCGCACCTTTTGGGTGGCGTGATGCCCGTCTGATTTGCGCCGTTTTGGGCGCCAGTCGGCGGACATCGCGCCATTTCCGGAGAATCTCGCCCCAGAACTTGATACTTCCTGAGTCCTGCTGACGCCAGTCCAGACCCGTGCAAGAAAATGGGACTTGTCCTGTCAACCCCCACCCTGCCCGCCTTCCTCACACCCCCACCCTACCCGCCTTCCTCACACCCCCACCCTACCCGCCTTCCTCACAATCGCCACCAAAACTGTAAAGGACGGAGAGAGCCATGGTTCTTGCGTAGTCTTGCAGGATGCATGGGGCAAAAAAAGACGAGCTTGTTTGGCCGAGTAGGTCAATGCCGGTGTTTATGCTCCATACAAAGTTATTTCCACACTTCTCCGTCTGACCCTATCAATACATCCTTCTATTCCTTCCTCCCCCTTGTGTTTGTCCAGCTTCCCCTTAAATTCATCTCTGCTGTTTTCCTCAACCATGAGCTCCGCATTTGAATCATCTTGTTTAAGACGCTGTCTCTTTAAGCTCCCTCTTGAATTTATTGACAACTACCTTTTTAATTAATGTTCCATAGTCTTGACATCTACCCTTTATAACCTCTATCATGTCACCTCTCAGTCTTCTGTTTTCCAGAAAAAAAGAGCCTCCACCTTTTCAATCTTAAAAGGTTAAATCTCTCAGATCTAGTATTATTCTAGTAAATCTTTTTTTGCAACTTCTCAAGCTCCTCCATTTTTCCCCCCATATCATATGAGATCTTTTTGAAGTGTGGCCGAACCTACGTTCTATCGCAGGTTTAGTGTAAATTTCTGGAATCCCAGTTGCTTTGTCTGCTTTATTTAATGCCCTCATTAACATGCATTGTGACTTTTAGTGGTTCAAGTAATTGTGCCCACTCGCCTTCCCACCTCTCCATTTAGACAGACACCTCAGGAAAATATGTATGTGACTTTCTTTTGTTCTTGCTAATATAGACACCACTTTAGTTGGCGAGTGTTAAAGCAGATTTGATATTCCACCTTGCAGCACAAGGTGGAAAGTTCCTCGTGAGAGTTCACGAGTTTACTTTTCTGTTACATTAAGTTTGATTTAGACCGATTTAAAGTGTTAATTTCTTGTGAGAAGAGTGTTGTTTCTTTGCTATAATTATCCCTTGAACACAAAGCCCTGTACCCCCTGCTCTTTGTGCAACTAAAGTCCTGGGGGGGGTAAACAGAGGCCTTAGCATTTACAACATTGTGCCTTGTTGCTGCTGAATAAAGTAGCTTTTACAACTGGATGCGTTAATGGGAGGGAAAAGGAAGTGGAAAGAAAGAGAGGGTTTTATCCCTGGGAGACTCCGAGGCACAGACGCAGGAAGCAGCTATGTGGCAGTATGCGTAAAACCCAGCTGATCTGAATAAGACCATTGACTGGTGTGCAATCCACAAGCTTGCACAGAGTCACTCTGTCCAGCTACTTTGAAGGAAAAAGAAGAGGGGGGGTGGTGCAGGAGGGGACTGCAGCTTGCTATTTTCACTTGACAAACTATCGGAAAACATTTCGGCAATCTCTTTCTCTTTCCCCCCCCCCCCCCCCCCCACCCCTCTGACAATTGCTGCCTTTTTGCGTGTGTGGCTTTCCTGGTGTTTGATTTTGAAAGGAGAGCGTTTATCCAACCGTCTCAGCTGCAAGAGCTCCTTCTGCAGTTTAGAAGCAATTCAAAGGAAATCAGCAACACACACACACACACACACGTGTGCAAGAGTTTTGGTACCTCTGGTTTCTATGCCCCATAAACTGCACTCTGGTGTCCATGCTGTGGAATTTGTCTCTTTTTGCATTTCCCTGGCAAAATGTACGAAAGGCACAGAAGGCGGTACAGCCTATCGGGCATCTCGAAACACGGTAGAAGCGTTGATGTTGTGCTACTCAAGGTACGTTGTTTTCTGGAAGCTGTCTCTTTTATGTGGATAATATATATACACACGTGTAGATCGTTAATTTGTCAATGAGACTTGTTCAAACTTTATTTGTGTTTTTGAGATGGGGTAAATCTTGAAACTCAGTCTGGGAATTTGATCTGGCTTGACTTTTTACTGTTTTGGATTTTGGCTCCTTTCCTGGTAAATTTGATGGAAAGTGCAGTACAGCCAAAGTGAGTTCATGCTCCACATTTGTCTGTATGTTACTTCTCACAACAAGGGTTTGGACACCTTCGCGGGGGTGCAGACAGGGAGCGTCGGGATGTTGTCATTAGTGAACTTTAGCTCTCAATAACTGCTCTGAATATTAAACAGGGTAAATTAAGTAACGATCTGGTAGGTGTATAGAATGGGGGTTTTCAGTTGTGTGCCTGTTCCAGCAGTTTTGTGGGTAAATAAAGTGTCTTGACGATGATGATCATTCACATCTTTAATCAGACAAGTTGCCAGTGTGTCTTTTGTTTGCAATGTTGCGCACTTCTTGTCGAGAAGTTTATTGTGCAATTTATGGACAGTCATTGTCCATAAATTGATATCTATGATTGCAAGTCACATAATGAACAAGGTGTGTGCGTGTGTTTCCTCCATTTGCTGATGTTAGCAGAAGTTGTAGTGAATATACAGGAGGTTCGCCCACTTTTATCACCCATGCCAACGTTATTACTAGCAAGAGAGAGACTTGTATTTATGTAGTATCTTTTTCACCATCTCAAAGCACTTTACGTAGTTATTTTGAAATGACTCGTTATTTACTCAGATGCCGCAGCCGTTTTACTAACAGCAAGGCCCCACAAAAGAGCAATGAAATGAATTAGTTTAATCTTCTTTCTGGTGGGCACTTGGTTAAGGGAGGAATGTTGGCCAGGGCCCCAAATTAACTCTCTGCTTTTCAAGCGGTGCCATAAAACTTTTAACCATCTATCAAAGCAGATGGTATTTCAATTAAACGTGTTAACCAAACAAAGGGTGAGAATCCAGCCCACATGATTTCAATTTTTTTTTTCTCAAACAGTTAAGAAAAAAAGTGAACACTATCCCAACTATAATAGTTATATATAATTCTGTTTGAAACTTTATATTTTAGCTGGAATGCACAATTTATTAAAGAAAGCTACTGAAGAACTGGGCAATAGCCAGCGAATATTAAATTATAACGAGGTGCACAGAATAAATTTGAATTTAGAATATGGAACAGTTTTTAATGTTTCCCTCTTGGGGTCCTACCTACAAAATGGCGGTGTTGGTGAACAATTGCAGACGAGCACATTCTGGCAGACCCTCTCCAGATGTCAGTATGTCCAGATGGTTCCCATTCCCAAAGGTGATATGCTTCTAGGGAATCCTGCAAAAAAAATAATGCCTTGCTGCAGATTCCTGTCTATCCACTTCCCTAATCTGTGACATTCTAACTACCCTAAAAAAAAATATATGGCGTGCATCTAACCAGCAGAAGATACAAGATGCTGGACACACTGCCTGTGCCATATGATATCCAAACCTTGGGTCAACATGGTGATCGCAGGTCTCCCTCACTTTCTTCTGATAGACCTTTTGGAAGTTCACTTTGTTTGAATTTCATCTGCCATTTGGAAGTTCAATACAACAGTTAATAGGTGCTCAGCCAGATCACCCAAGCAGCAACAAATGGGCAGCACAGTGGTTAGCACAGTTGCTTCACAGCTCCAGGGTCCCAGGTTCGTTTCCCAGCTTGGGTCATTCTGTGTGGAGTCTGCACGTTCTCCCTGTGTCTGCGTGGGTTTCCTCCGGTTGCTCCGGTTTCCTCCCACAGTCCACAAAGACGTGCTGTTAGGTGAATTGGATATTCTGACTTCTCCCTCCCGAACAGGCACCAAAATGTGGCGACTAGGGCCTTTTCACAGTAACCTCATTGAAGTGTTAATGTAAGCCTACTTGTGACAATAAAGATTATTAAAGTTAAATTAGCTGTATGACCAGTTAGTATATTCTTGGTGATAGCTAAGGAAAGAGTCGTGAACACCGCCCAGTACATCACATGAGAAACTGCCTCCCAACCATTGACTCTGGCTACACTTCCCACTTCCTGGGGAAAGCGGGCAGCATAATCAAAGACCCCGCCCACCCGGCTTATTCACTCTTCCAACTTCTTCCATCGGGCAGGAAATACAAAAGTTTGAGAACATACACGAACAGATTCAAAAACAGCTCCTTTCCCCGCTGTTACGAGACTCCTGAATGACCCTCTTATGGACTGAACTGATCTCTCCACACACCCTCTCTACTGAGTAGCACTACATTCCGTATGCTTCTCCCAATGTCTGTGCCTATGTATTTAGATTGTATATTTTATGTTTGCCCGATGTATTTTCTTTTCATGTATGAAATGATCTGTCTGAGAACAATACTTTTCACTGTACCTCAGTACATGTGACACTGAACAAATCTAAATCCAAATCCAAGATGACATGGGATGGATTCCCCCACACATTTTTCACTCGTCTGCTCACCAATTGGGCTGAAATGTGGCCGGCCTCCAGTTATTGCAGGAAAGTATGAAACATCTTTTCATAAACATGCAGAGGCACGCCAAAACCTTGGTTTTAGAAATGGAAAGTTGAGGTGGATTGATATTCAACAGAAAATCCCAGGAATGTACAACACGGCAGCATCTGAGGGGCGAAAGAACAATTGACGTTTTGAGGCGGTGATCTTCATCAGAACAGCTGCCTCCCGAATGTTCTTTTCCAACCAGATGCCGCCATTTTCATTTTTCTTTTCTTTTTTTTCTGCTTGAATGTACAGGAGCGATGGGGAAGTGGATAGTGGCTTTCCATTTGAACGTTTGTTGTCACTCTGAAAGAAACCAACAACTTATATTTATACATCGTCTTTCACTTAATAAAACAGCCCAAGGAGCTTCGCAGGATCAATATAAAATTTAATTTAATTCTGAGCCCCACACACAGATGTTCAGTCAGATGATCAAAATCTTGGTCACACGGGTAGATTTTAAGGCGGGAAGTGACGTCAAGGGATGGAGAGGTGTCGGGAGGGAATTGCAGAGCTTAGGGCCTTGGCAACTGGAGGCACAGCCACCAATGTGGAACCGTTAAAATTGGAGTTCAGCAAGAACGCAGAGTGAGAGGTGCACAAAGACCTCACCGGGCCATTGGGCTGAAGAGGATTTCAGCAAAAGGGAGGGGTGCGGCCATAGAGAGAGCTGGGAAACCAGAATGAGAACTTTAAAATCAAGGCATTGCTTGACCGCGAGTTAATGTAGATCAGTGAGCACAGGGGTAATAAGTGAACAGGACTTGTTTGGTGTGAGTTACGACACGCGACAGCAGAGTTTTGGGTACTGTGGACAGGATGTGGGCGACCAACCAGGGTGGGGGTTGTTGGAATAGTCGTCTATGAGAGCAACTAAGGTGTGAATGAGTGAGACTTGCCTTTAGATCACTCCTTTTAAGACTCAAAGATGTCCCAAATCACTTCACAGCCAGCAAATTATCTTTCAAATGTAGTCGCTGTCTTTCCAAAACTTTTCTTCAGTTTGCCTTGCATTATTTTCCATGGGAAAACTTACTCAACAGGAAACTGTCCCTGAGATAGTGGAAAGAAAAATGAGGGATACGCATTACATTTGGTCTTTACTGGTCCCTAATGCTCAACTTCACTCAGTTAGCGAAGGTCAATGTTCACTCTTTTCATCCATTGGAACTAACTTTTGATGTGCGCGTCGTTATTGTGGGCTATTTTATCAAAAATAGGTTCTTGGGAAAATAATCTTCATTGTTTGCAGAACAATGCAACCCAACTAGTTATTGTTATTGATAGTTACAATGGACTCTGAGATGTCAGGAAATGAATAGACTGGCAATTTTAAAATGTCCTTGCATTGATTTTTATTTCAGCTGTGCATACAGATTGTGAGCCCTTTTGGAGAGACAGCAGGGTGACTGGGTTTATGAAGAACTTGAATTCATTCTAGACTCCTTGGGTGACAGTTGCACAGTGGTTTGCACTGTTGCATCGGTGCCTAGCACGGCACCAAGGACCCAGATTTGAATCCGGCTCTGGGTCACTGTCTCTGTGGAGTTTGCACATTCTCCCCGAGTCTGCATGGGTCTCACCCCCGCAACCCGAAATATGTGCAGGCTAAGTGGATTGGCCACGCTAAAATTGCCCATAATTGGATTTTTTTTTTAAACTTTAGGCCCCATTTCTTTTATAATTTTAGAATACCTCAATTCTTTTTCTTTTCCAATTACGGGGCGATTTAGCGTGGCCAATCCACCTACCCTGCACATCTTTTTGAGTTGTGGGGGTGATACCCACGCAGACACGGGGCGAATGTGCAACTTCCACACGGACAACTTTAGGCTCTTTAACCCAGGTTACTGGACTTATCGTGTTCTCCCCTTCCCTTTCTCTGGGGTCTCATTGAATCCTTACTTTAACACAAAAGGAGGGCTGTCTTGAGATTGGTCACCTGTGCACGTTTGGAGGTACAGTTCAGAGGCTGGGGAGTCTGGTGAAAGTCCTGTCTAGTGAAAGTCTTTAGACAATCTCCAAGGCACAAGTCAGGGGTATGATGGAACACTCTTCGCTTGCCTGGATGAATGAAGCTCCAACAACACCCGAGAAGCTCAGCACCATCGAGTACACCGCAGCCGTTGTGATACCGCATCAACAATCTTAAACATTCATTCCATCCTCCACTGGTGCCCAGCGGCAACAATATGTACCATCCACATGATACACAGCAGCAACTCACCAAAGCTTCATGGATTACAAATTCTAAATCCATGACCACCCACCTGGAAGGACTTGGGTGGTTATTTTTTTTACTGACGCAGATGAGGAGGACCTTTTCTGTGCTGTAGACTTCTGTGACCAAGACAGCAGACATATGGGAACACTAGCACTTGCAACTTTTACCCTAATTTCTCCCCCACATTCCAAATCATATTGACTTGAAAGTAGCTTAATTTTTCATCAATTAAACTCTGGGTATCAGTGCCTGTAATTAAAAGGCAACCCTTGCTCCGCACGTATTCAGGGAGAAATTACTCATTTCCAAAGAGCCACTTGGTTCTGGGGTGGACCATAGTTGGAGCCTTGTACACCAGCACTGAACAATTCTTTGTGAAATTATTTAATCTTAACAGCCCAAGCTTCGTTGTAAATCTGACACCAAAGCAATAAAGGTGGATGCACGTAGTGGGTCACATCTACGGAGAGAGTTCGTCGTTGATATTTTGAGTTTCTACCATATTAAAATCCTTCTAAAGAGGGTGTCTTTTGGACTGTGAACATGTTTCTTGAATAAAATACTGTCCCAAAAATTCAGATCCTTCAGGTTATATCTGTACCAACACTGATCAGGTGTACACATTGGATAAAAGCCACTCTGTCACTGACGAGGGGGGGTGGTCCCAAAATGCATTACCTCCCACTTTTCACTTTTCGGGGTTAAATTCCATTTGCCATTGTTCTGTCCATCTGACCAATGTCTTGTCTATATTGTCCTGTAATCTAAGCCATTCCTCCTCGCTATTTACCACACCACTTGCTGATCATACCTTCTACATTCACATCCAGAGCATTAATGTACACTACAAATTGCAAGGGACCCAGCACCAATCCCTGCGGAACAACATTGGACCCAAGCTTCCAGTCACAAAAAACAATCTTCAACCATCACCCTCTGCCTCCTGCTACTAAGCCAATTTTGGATCCAATTTGCCAAATTACACTGGACCCCATGAGCTTCTTGACCAGTCTCCCATGTGAGACCTTGTCAATAGCCTTGCTGAAATCCATGTAGACTACATCAACTACACTACCCTCGTCTACACACCTCATCACCTCCTCGAAAAATTCAATCGAATTTGTAAGAGATGGGGTGGAATTTGTAAGAGATGGGGTGGCATTCTCCGGCCATTAGGCACCTGGGTTTCCTGGTGGCATGGGATGTCTTCAATAGGACTAGCAGTGGGAAGAGAGAATCCTGCTAGCGAACGGCACACCATCCAGAAACACGTGGCTGGGGGACCGGAGAATCAAGCCCTCTATCCCCCTTTGACAAAGCCATGCTGACCATCCTTAATTAATTCTTGCTCCCCAGGTGAAGACTAATTCTGTCCCTCAGAATTTTTTCCAATAGTTTCCCTACCACTGAAGTTCGACTCTCTGGCCTGTAACTTCCTGACGTATCCCTGCCACTCTTCTTGAATAATGGCACCACATTGGCTATCCTCCAGTCCCCTGTGGCCAGAGAAGATTCAACAATTATTGACTGAGCTTCTGCAATCTCCTCCCTTGCCTCCCATGGCAGCCTGGGATATATCTCATCTGGGCCAGACTATCAGGATAAAAGGTTGACCATTCATGTCTGAGATGAGGAGCAATTTCTTTACTCGAGGGTTGTGAGTCTTTGGAATTCTCCATCTACGAAGTTTGTGGATGCCCAATCTTTGAGTATATTCAAGACTGACAGATTTTTGGATATTAAGAGAATTGAGAGATAAGAGTGGGAAGGTGGAACTGATGGAGAAGATTAGCCATAATCCTATTGAATGGTACAGCAGACTTGAGGGCCCATATAGCCGACCCTTGCTCCTTTTTCTTATGTTCAAAAGGTTTACAGGAACCTAGAACTTAAACAGTTTTTCCAAATTTGTTCCCTCACAAAGTTAATGTTTCAGGAATGCTAGCAACCCCCTTATACCTTGCCAAAGTGAAGGCAACTCCTGAGTGTTGCAAACTAATTGTTCATTGAGGATAACACAGCTGGCGCTACCCAGCAAAGGTTGCTGTGCGGCATGCAGATGTGAAACCCTCTTCGCCCCTGTGGCACTGAGGCTAAAAGTCATGCCCTGACTCGGAGCTATTTTGGAAACTACTGCAAGTAAGCTTGTTACTTGAAGGAAAGGAGGTTTTATTGAAAGATTCTTTATTCAGTCAGTGTAAATAATGCATGTTTTGTCAAGTGACAAGTTGGTAATGGAGCATGTTTAGTTGAGGGCCTAACAGTATCCTGTAGCAACCATTTAAATGCAGGAACTCTACGAATGACATCAATTGACTGTGAGGAGAACCTTTTTCATTTCATGAATTATAGCTGGAGCCAAACGGGAAGCTTGTTTCCAATTATTCAATTTGATTACCTTCTTTGGGAAGCTCATTTAGCTATCATGTATTTAATTATGAGTGCAATTTTAAATGCATGAGAGTTTCCTCTACTTCCACCCCCACAACCACTTAATAACAAATATAAACTTGGTTCAAACGATTGTGCTTTCACTTCTTGGGTCAAATCTCACTCTGGACTTGAAGATACAATCTAGGCTGACCCTCTTTCACATGAGGCATTCCTTTAAATCCTTGTTTATCGCTGCGAATGGTTCACGTGACCAATAAAGACCAATAATGTTGGTTCCTGCGTCGCCTACCTTTAGATTTAGACTTATTGTCATATGTACCGAGGTTACAGTGAAGAATATTCTGCATACAGCCCAAACAGATCGTTCCATACATGAAAAACATAGGACATACGATAAGTACACAATGTAAATACATAGACACAGACATAGAGTGAAGCATACGGAGTGTAGCACTACTCAGTAGAGAAGATGTGTGGGGAGATCAGTTCAGTCTGTAAGAAGGTCATTCAGCAGTCAGATAACAGCGGAGAAGAAGTTGTTTTTGAACCTGTTAGTGCGTGTTCTCAGACTTATCTTCTGCCCAGTGGAAGAGAGACTAACCTGGATGGGAGGGGTCTTTGATTATGCTGCCTGCTTTCCCAAGGCAGCGGGTGGTATAGACCGAGTCGATGGATGGGAGGCGGGTTCGCGTGACGGAATGGGCTGTGTTCACGAGCTGACGGTCTTGGGCCGAGCAGTTGTCATACCAGGCTGTGATGCAGCCCGGATGGGATGCTTTCTATGGTGCATCTGTAAAAATTGGAGAGAGTGAATGTGGACATGCCAAATTTCCTTAGTTTATAATTGTGATCACACTTTTTAATAGAAAAAGCACACTTAATTGGAGTGAAAGCACTGAGAAAATGATGTATAAATGCATTTTTTAAAAACACTGGCTGTGTGGCTGGTGCAATGCCTTGAGCAATTGTTGATGTTGCTCTGAGAAAGAGGAAAATGGAGTCCCTCATCAGGCCTGAAGATATACTGTTCCTCAGTGCTCCAGTCCGTTACTTCCAGCACCAGAATCCAGTCCCAGCTGCTGTTCCTTCGCAACTCCCAACTCATTTGAAAACACCTGCGCATCTCCCTTTCAGTGAAAAAGAATTGCAGCCAAAGACACAACAGAACCACAAGACTCTCAAACTTCCTGTCTCCCTTAATCTTCCTTGAACAAGGGCCAAGGCCCATAGTGCAAGTCTTAACCAAGATCAGAAAGAGTGGGAGACAAGATGAGAGGAATCAAAAACGCCAGCAGTCGATGGCACCAAGCTCAAGTCTAAAAGACGAATTAGTGATGAGAGGGAAGGGAGGTGAGTGGTTCCAAACTTCTGGAAAAGAAATTAAAATTAGAAAGTGATGCAATGACTTTTTATTTCAGCACAATGAGATTTCGGAGGCGCCGCAGGTGGGGCGAGGTATTTGCAAGCTTTCTTTGGCACCTCAACCCCATCTCTTGAGTGTTTCAGAAAGCTATGGGCACAGTCGACCCAGGCACGAAAAAACATTAAGCGATAGCAGCCTGTACGTGAAAGCAGGGCTGGATGTTCACGTATCCTCTTCAGTTGTGCAATTCTAGCAGTCATTGAATGGAGCCTGATAGCTGCAGAGGGAAAGTAATGTCAGTCCGTCTGTGTTTGAAGCGGAGCTGGCTCTTTCTAACACAGCTGCTCCAAGACTATATTGTGGGTGGACTTCAACAGAGTGAATTGGAGTGACTAGCAACTTTGCAGCTGAAGTCTGGAAATTTGAGCTGGATTCCAGCTTCCCTGGGCCTGCTAAAGGGATATGTATGCTGATTGTCAACTGCCGTCGACTTTTTTTTCTGCAAAGATTTGAAAGAGCAATATTTGAAAAGGAGGGGCGGGGGCCGGGGGGGCAGGAGGGGGGGGAGCCTACGACTGGAAATCTGGATTAAAAATAGATGGTGCTGGTTTTATTAGAGCTTTGACGCAGAATGAATCACAAAAATGAAAATCATCTTTTGCTTTGGGATACTGACTGACCTAACTTTGGATCTGTAAATAAAAAGTCAGTTGACTCTCGAGCTGCTTATGATTAACATATGCAAAACTTTCTTTTGTTAAAACTGTACAGTAGCCATTGCCGCTGGCTACTTATACTGGCCGCTTATCAGCACTGCAACCTCTTGCTATTTCCGACCTATTTGGCTGCCTGGGTGTTCATTAAGCTTGGTGCTCCATTTTGCACTTTGTTTTTATTCCCTCGCCCGAGAGCCTTTCGTTCTGACTGCGTGCTTTTACTTTTCAGATTAGTCGTGAGAGCTGGTGTCCTGATCCTACGCTGGTACAACCAAAGCAGAGTACCAGTGCGGCCGGTAAGTTAATCTTCACTGGTTACCATGGCTAGAATTGTATGACTCCTTGTGTTCTGAAATGTGCTTCACTAATGATAAATTATAGAGGTTTACAGCCAGGAAACAGGCCCTTCAGTCGAACTTATCCATGCTGCCCAGTTTTTACCATTAAGCTAGTCCCAATTGCCCGCATTTGGCCCATATCCCTCTATACCCATCTTGCCCATATAACTGTCAAAATGCTTTTTAAAAGACAAAATTGTACCCGCCTCTACTATTGCCTCTGGCAGCTCGTTCCAGACACTCACCACCCATAGACTTTACAGTGCAGAAGGAGGCCATTTGGCCCATCGAGTCTGCACCGGCTCTTGGAAAGAGCACCCTACCCAAGGTCAACACCTCCACCCTATCCCCATAACCCAGTAATCCCACCCAACACTAAGGGCAATTTTGGACACTAAGGGCAATTTATCATGGCCAATCCACCTAACCTGCACATCTTTGGATTGTGGGAGGAAACCGGAGCACCCGGAGGAAACCCACGCACACACGGGGAGAACGTGCAGACTCCGCACAAGAGAGTGACCCAAGCTGGGAATCGAACCTGGGACCCTGGAGCTGTGAAGCAATTGTACTAACCACTATGCTACCGTGCTGCCCTCTGTGTGAAAACATTGCCTCTCTGGACCTTTTGTACCTCACCTTAAACTTCTGCCCTCTAGTTTTAGACATCCCTACCTTTGGGAAAAGATGTTGACCAGCTACCTTATCTATGCCCCTCATTATTTTATAGACCTCTAAGCCTCCTACACTCCGGGGAAAAAAGTCCCAGTCTATCCAGCCTCTCCATATAACTCAAACTATCAAGTCCCGGTAGCATCCTAGTAAATTGATCAAAAATGTCCCAAAGGCCTGCAGCGATTAATTATAATGGGTCAGTACCCTGAGATATTACATTGAGGTCGATGAGGCCATTTAAAAAATGAAAAAAAATGTTTGACTAACTCAATGAAATCACCTTTGTCCGACCTCGATGTTTCCTGGTGCCGTCTGGAGGTGTTGCAAGATGATAAGTTTGAGTTGGTTCCTTTCTAAAGCCATCAATGCTATACTGTTGCATGTGTGGACCAGAGGGGTGTTTTAAATTTAAATGTAATTTTTTTTTAAATGGTGTAATAGGTCATGTCAGAACTCTCCTGCATCAGGTGGTCTCTACAAGTTATCTCTCCTTTCCTCCTCCCCTCCCCAATAAAATTTAAAAGTCCAGACGAGGGGCACTTCAGACTTGAGGGAACTAATTCAGAGAAGCACATGGATTTCATGAACGCAGCGCGGTAGCACAGTGGTTAGCACTGTTGCTTCACAGCTTCAGGGTCCCAGGTTCGATTCCCGGCTTGGGTCACTGCCTGTGTGGAGCCTGCACATTCTCCTCATGTCTGCGTGGGTTTCCTCCGGGTGCTCCAGTTTTCCCCAAAAGTCCCGAAAGACATGAATTGGACATTCTGAATTCTCCCTCAAGTGTACACGAACAGACGCCGGACTGTGGCGATTATGGGCTTTTCACATTAACTTCATTGCAGTGACAATGTAAACCTACTTGTGACAATAATAAAGATTATTATCAGAAGGTTCCGCCACTGTGGTGGCAATTAGCTTTCATTTAAATTGCCAATGCTAGGAAAAGCATTTATTTTCTTAGGCTTTGCTTTAAGGTTAAGAAATTAAACACTTTCCCCGTCTCAGACACCCCACCTTGATGCAAATCTTCCCCTGTCAGCACCTCCAACTCATTTCAAGACCATCGTCAGCCAATCATCCCTTTCACTACTCCAGTGTCACACTTTTTTTCCATTTCCCATGTCAGTCGTTGTTTCAATGAAGTTAGAAAATTGTTTTTTTTTTTAGTCTTGGGTCTTAAAACTGCTCTGTCGCATTCCAAGTGTTCTTCTGACAGAGCGAACCTTCAGGCTGGGCTAGGGTTGAACCCATTATTGCAGTGAAGGTTTGTGTCAAACAGTGCAGTTGCTACCCTGGGGGCATCAATCTTACTCTGGAATGATCTCATCAGTAGTTAATTTAGAGTTTTCTAACTGAGCAGTAATTTGGACTTTGTCCAATTTTTTTTTATTTTTTTTGTTGTTAATTCTTGTTAAGAGTGCCTATAAAATGTCATGTGAATCGAAATCTTTCCACCATCCCAGGCATGAAGAAGGTTTTCCTGTTACATATTTGAACGGGTGAAGTGGGTAAATGTAGAAATCCGTTCTGCTTTCGGGTTTGTTTGCTTACCTGGAAGGATTTCTGAATCCTTACTTGATGCCAGTTTCACCTACACTGCAACTCGAGTATATACCACACACTGCTGCTCTACCCATGATTATATGTAATCACATTTAAATATATATGTACTCTGTGTAAATTATTTTGTGTTTTATTGCGGCTTCAGCCTTAAAACTACAGAACGCCCTTGACAACCAGAACGATGGCACAAAACTTTAGTTGGAACAAGTTTTGACTGCCTTCCGAATTAACTCAGAAGAGACCCATTTAGGCCTTGATGGGTTCAGAAAATAATTCCGTCAAATCATCCCCCAATTCTCAAATGCAGTTTGTGGTTAGCGGATTAAAATAATCCTGTTAGATAGTATTGTACGCTGGAAGGGGAGGGTTGGGAGTTGGACAGCAATTAAAGAATTCAATTTGCTCAATTGACAATAGATCCTTCTGTAATGTGGAGACAGAAAGCACATCTGGTAACATACCAGCAATTTGGACTGTGTAGCACTTGTACTGGGAGTGGTTGGAATAAACTCTGGGTAACAGTGAGATGCTTATCACCGATTCTCAAGTTGAAGCAGGTCCGATAACTCATCCATGGATGAAATGTGGCCAAATTCACGAGCTGGATATTTACTCAGTATGACATACAGGCCTCACAATTCCCCATGCAATTTTGCTTCCTGTACCCTCATGTAGCTGCTGCTCTGGAGTGATGACGGGCCACTTGTAGCTATTGGAATTGTTTCAAAATGAGTTCCAAATGCGTGTTACTGAGTAGCTTATATACAAATAAGGAATGGGAGTGGGGACGGTGAAATGATTGGTCGATACAATGATCCACAAAGGCTGGCACGGCCGCACAGTGGTTAACATTGCTGCCTCACAGCGCCAGGGGCCAGGGTTCAATTCTCACTTGGACTGACTGTCTGTGTGGAGTTTCGCACATTCTCCCCATGTCTGCGTGGATTTCCTCCAGGTGCTCCGGTTTCCGCCCACAGTCCAAAGATGTGCAGGTTAGGTGGATTGGTTATGCCAAATTTCTCCTTGGTGTCTAGGGTTACAAAGATAGGGCGTGGGCCTAGGTAGAGTGCTCTGTCAGAGGGTCGGTGCAGACTCGATGGGCTGAATGGCCTCCCCCTGCACTGTAGGGATTCTATGATATTAATTTGTGGTCTCCAATTGCTTCCACCATAATGCACATCACCACTGGCTCTTCAGCTGAATTCCAAAAAGCTTAAAACGCCCTCTCCACCCGCAGCCGACATTTGAATACAGCCTATACTCTGAACTTGTTTAGCTTATTTTTCTATTATTTGAAGGGACATATAGTGAATTTTCTCTCAGTCACCTGTTAATATCCTTCCAAACTGCTGGCGGCACTGTCAGTGTGTGCTCTGCGCTATCAGCCGACCCTGAAATGAAATGAAATGAAATGAAATGCAATCCTCTTTAATTCCTAACCATTCAAGTTCTGCTCACCTCCCTTCCATTAGAACTCGGATGGGTTTGCCAGGTTCACAAGTTCATAGAGGTGGAACGATATCTCCACGGTCCCCAGACAGCAAGTACTGTATAAATAAATATTCTCATTCTATCCGTATAAGATCACGCTGGCTGTCACAGATTTATTTCTCTGAGGTTGCTCTTTAAGGTTTGTGTGGTCCAAATTGTAAAAAGAAATTCCATTCTCTAAGGATTAGAACCTCACTGCCTTGACTGGATTGGTGCCAATGTTTGCAGATCAGTTGAAGAAAGACTCCGTACAAAACCAGATTTATTTTTGGAGGATAGGTGTGCCATTCAGCTCTTAATTGGTGGCACGGTTCAAATGCGTAAAACTGCAGGTGAAACCAGGAAGAGAGGAGAAATTGTCTTTGTGGATTCTTCCTTTTCATTTTCCTTCCTGCCATCTCCTCTCCAGTCCGAAATTTGCTGGCCCGTGCTAATGTAGGGGGCGATTCTCCGATATGGAGGCCAAGTGTAAGGGTCCGGGCATGACCTATTCTGGCCCCCACAGGGGGCCAGCACAGCGCTGGAGCGGTTCACGCCGCTCCAGCGTCCTTACATGGCGTCAAATGGGCGCCGCGCCAACCCGCGCATGCGCAGTTGGGCCGCGCCATCCTGCGCATGCGCGGGGAACGTCTTGCGCATGCCGGCCCCTCACCAACATGGCGCCGGTGTTCTGGGGCCACGCGCGGATGGAGGTAGGCCCGGGGGGTGGGCCCCGATCGCAGACCAGACCCCATCGGAGGCCACCCCGGTGAAGGAGCCCCACTCCCTCCTCCGCAGGCGGCCCCCCCCCAGTGTTCCCGCAGTGTTTCCGCCGGCAGCGACCAGGGGTGGACGGCGCCGGCGGGAACCTGTCATGTCGTAGCGGCCATTCGGCCCATCCGGGCCGGAGAATCACCGCTCGCCGGTACTCCGAGCGGCCTGGTGCGAATCGCGCGCCGCTGGTTTCCGGGGGGTGGGAGGGTCGGGGCGGCGTGGCGCGATTCGCGCGGCATCCCAGCGATTCTCCCAACCGGCGTGGGGGGGGGGGGGGGGGGGGGGGGGGAGGAGAATAGCGCCCGTACAGTTTTCGAGAAGCCAATATTCTTTGTGTATCTCAGCCTAAGCAAGCCACGTTGGGCAAATGTAGGGCGACTACATTTCAAGTGTATTTAGAGCGCCATATGCGACTTTGAAATGCTCTGAGGTTGTGAAATTTGCTGCGAGGCAAATGTCAGGAACATGATGGAATACTCTCACCATTGCCAAGCTGAGTGCAACTCCAACAACACTTCAGAAACTTAACACCATCCAGGACAAAACCGTCTGTTTGATCAGCATCCAATTCATCCCCTTAAACTTTCACTCCCTCCACCACCAACGCACAGTGGCAGCAGTGTGTACCATCTACAAGATGCACCACGCAATTCATCAAGGCTAATTTGACAGCACCTTGCAAACCCATGATCTCTGCCACCTAGACTGGGCACTGGTAGCAGGCAGATGGGAACACCATGACCTACATGATCTCCCAAGTCACAAGCCACCCGACTTGGATGTAGCTGTGGAGAAATCTTGGGACCCTCTTCCCAGCACATGGACTGCAGCAGTTCAAAGTGGAAGGTCACCACTATTTCAAAGGCAATTGGGGATGGGTCACACAAGCTGGACTGGGCATTGATGCTCATATCCTATGAAAGAATTGAAAGTCGATGAACACAACCTTGTTACAGACCTCTAGCCAGCTCTCAGCAGTGGCTAAAAGACTGGACCAGATGGCATAATGTTTTTACGTTTTAAGACTGTGCGAAAAGATCAATTCGTTCCAGAAGTGATAATATAAGAAATAGGGCTAGGTTATTTTATAAACAAACTTTACTAAAAGAAAACAATATTTAACCTTTTATTTCAGGGTGGCACAGTGGTTAGCACTGCTGCCTCACAGTACCAGAGAACGGGTTCAATTCCCGCCTAGGGTCACTGTCTGTATGCACGTTCTCCCCGTGTCTGCGTGGGTTTCCTCCGGGTGCTCCGGTTTCCTCCCACAACCCAGACGATGTGCACTTTAGGTGGATTGGCCATAAAATTGTTTCTTGGTGTTCAAAAGGTTAGGTGGGGTTACGAGGAAAGGGTGGGCTGTAGGCCTAGGTAGGGTATACCTTTGAGAGGGTTGGTGCAGGCTCGATGGGCCGAATGGCCTTCTGCACTTACTGATTCTATTCTATGATTCGGCTCCAAAAGATTACATGCAGTTTCTTACTCTTAACACATTAGTCCCTATTAAAGATCACTTTCAACAACCATGCTGCTCTCATGCTGCTTACACAGACAGGCCAAGGCAATACTTGCATTTACGAAGCAATTTTTCTTCTGTTAGGGACATTTGCTCAGAATCCTTTTCCAAAGTCCAATACCTGCCTTAGTGGTAACTTTCATGACCTCTCTGGTTGATTTCCGCAGCCGTCTGCCTCTAACTGTTCAGAACAATATTCTCATTCTCAGCTCTGTCCACCCACTGAAGCAGAGGTTCTCCCTCAGGTGGCATGGCTTGAATCCATTATCATTACCGTGACTGTCGGATTTTCCACTCCCGTTTCTTCAAAAGAACAGAGCTGTGGCATTCATATGAAACTAACTTTCCATTGATGGAAGAGTCATCTAACTCTGTGATGGGATAATGGCCGGTCAAATAACATTATCCCGAATGACAATGGATCTTAAGTGGATCATTCTGGCTGAACCTGTTTATTCACACTGACAAGGTTAAATCTGAATGGGACAAGGTAACTCAGGATGTGGGCTATCCCTCGGACTCTGCTGTTAGCAGTCTCTTCCCTCTGTCTGTTTAACCCCTAAGTTGCCTGCTACATCTTGGACCTTATTTCTGGACCCAAGTTCTGAATAATCTCCCATGCATGGCAGTCTTTCTAGGCACTTTTCATCTGTGAACTTGGGCATGGTTGCATCATAAAATTCTGATCTCACCCTTACCTGGCATCCAAAGACATGCCTGCTTTCCAGCAGGATATACAGGATAGTAATCAAGTGCAGAAACCCCTGCTTACAGTCCTTCTGTAACCTTGCTGTAACTGAGAACACAACCCAGTGAGTGAACTGGGCATCTTTCTGGTCTGTTTGAGTGCAAGTTTCAAGGTCCAGACATGTTGAACACCTAATATTTTGGTGTATTTTCCTTCTCACATCTAGTGTGCAGCAAATAAGCTGGTCATTCAGCCCAACTAATCTCTGCTAATGTTGAAGCTCACATGAACCTCCTTCCACACTACTTCATTTAATACCATCGGCAGATCCTTCTATTCATTTCTCCATCTTACACTTGCATAGCTTCACCTTAAATGCATCTATGTTATTCACTGCAACTATTTTTGATCCTGAGAACAGTATCCTGCATTGCAAATGATGGCATTTGCAGGGGTTTGTTTATTATCATAACCTAACCATAAAAATGCACCTCCAGAGGTAGAAAGAGAGGTTTTAAGGTGTGGGACCAATCGATCTTAAATGAGTATCAGCATGGCTAAGTGGCTTACTGTGATGTTTGGGTCAGAAGGTTGCAAGTTCAAGCCTCACACAGTGACTTAAATGGGTGGAACCGAAGCGGAGACTAGTTTGGAAGGTGGGTAGGGACACCAATTTAAAACAAACGGCAGAAGACCCAGAGGGGAAAACATTGGAAAGGGTGCAGAGGAGATTTACCAGAATGTTGCCTGGTATGGAGGGAAGATCTTATGAGGAAAGGCTGTGGGACTTGAGGCTCTTTTCGTTAGAGAGAAGAAGGTTAGGAGGTGACTTAATTGAGGCATAGAAGATGATCAGAGGATTGGATAGGGTGGACAGTGAGAGCCTTTTTCCTCGGATGGTGATGTCCAGCACGAGGGGACATAGCTTTAAATTGAGGGGAGATAGGTATAGGACAGATGTCAGAGGTCGGTTCTTTACTCAGAGAGTAGTAAGGGCGTGGAATGCCCTGCCTGCAACAGTAGTGGACTCGCCAACACTAAGGGCATTCAAATGGTCATTGGATAGACATATGGACGATAAGGGAATAGTGTAGATGGGCTTTAGAGTGGTTTCACAGGTCGGCGCAACATCGAGGGCCGAAGGGCCTGTACTGCGCTGTAATGTTCTATGTTCTGTGGCTGCCTTCCTGCCGCCTTGATTAATTCTGGGCCGGCAAGGCTGATTAGACAGCCTTCACACCCTGCCACCAATTGAGGCACTTAAGTGGACCAATTAATGCCTACATGGGGCCCTCTTCTCGTGTCGCTCATATTTCACCAATGGCAACGAAAGCATGGGGAGCCCGAAGAGCAAACCCAAGGGCAGGGTCCCTCATTGTCAGGCCCTTGCTGCCTGTGACCAAGTGCTGAAAAGGGGAAGCACGCTGAGAGTGGGGGGGGGGGGGCGGGGCGAGAGCGCGAGGGATTATCTTGTAGAACGATTCCTGAACTACAAGAGAATTGAGGGTTATGGCAGAAACTGAGAGTTAAGGTCCGCCAAATCACATTAAAAGGTGGAGCAGGTGTAAAGAACCATATAGTCTACTGCTGCTGTTTCTTATGTTCCCACTTATAGATAGTATTGGCGCCAACACAAATGGTCACCAGTAAACTGGTACAGTATTAGATACAGAAATGTTTTTGAAAAACAGCATTTATCAATCATATTGTTGAATCTCACTGTTACATGTGCTTGACTGTTACCCAGCCAGTTGCAGCTATTATAGCAATCAAGAGAGGTTGAACAGACCAGGGATCCTTTTGTGTAGAAAAGAAAAGACCTGATAGAGGTCTTTTATCATTATGAAATTATTTGATGATAGAGTTGGCACAGATAATATGTTTTCACTGGGCAGCACGGTAGCACAGCACAGTTGCTTCACAGATCCAGGGCTCCAGGTTCGATTTCCGGCTTGGGTCACTGTCTCTACAGAGTCAGCACGTTATCCCCATGTCTGCTTGGGTTTCCTCTGGGTGCTCTGGTTTCCTCCCACAGTCCAAAGATGTGTCGGTGAGGTGGATTGGCCATGATAAATTGCCCTCGTGTCCAAAAAGGTTAGGTGGGGTTACAGAGATGGGGTGGGGGCGTGGGCTTAAGTAGGGTGTTCTTTCCAAGAGCCGGTGCAGACTCAATGGGCCGAATGGCCTCCTTCTGCACTGTAAATTCTATGGGGGTTGAGACCAGATTCAGCTGCCATCTGTATAAGGCAGTCACTAATAAATCCAATAGGTGAATTTAGGAAAGATGTTCTTACCCAGGAAGCCATTGGAATATAGAACTCGCTGCCACAAGTAGTTGAGGTGAATAACGCAGGGATTTGAGGGGAGCTAGATAAACACCGGGGAGAAAGGAAAAGAAGGATATGCTGATGGGATGCATCGAAGAAGAGTGAGAGGAGCGTTTTGTGAAGCATCAAATCTTTTGACCAAATGGTCTGTTTCTGTCCTGTACACACCACCCATGTATACCACATCAACCACATTACCCTCATTGACCTTTTCTGTACCTCTGCAAAAAAAAAAAAAAAACCCTCCCAGTTAGTTAAGCACAATTTCTCCTTTAGAAATCCATGCTGGCTCCTCCTAATCAACCCACATTTTATCATATAATTCATAATTCTATCCCGAATAATTGTTTCTATAAGCTTCCCTACCACTGACTGGTCTGAAGGGCTTATCTTGTTACCCTTTTTTGAACCAGGGGCATAATGTCTGCATTTCTCCAGTCCTCTGGCACCTCCTTGTGTTTAGAGAAGACTGTAAGATTATGGTTAGCGCCCATGCAATTTCCACTCTCTCTTCCTTCAATATCCCGGCATGCATCTTACCAGGTCCTGGTACCATGTCAATTTTAAGCCAGTCTATTCAACACTTCCTCCTAATCAATCTTAACTCTTCTGGTGACAACGTTTGCTCGTCTTTCACCATGGCCTGGTCGCATCCAACTCCTTGGTTAAGATAGATTCAAAATATTAATTTTTTACAAATCAAATTTGTAACATTTCCAGAGAAAAGACAGGCCCTATATGCAAAGAGTCTTAACATAGTGAAAACAAACAGTGGGAAAGAATAAACATGTTAATAAAGCGCTTCCCATGTCAGCTCTGTTTGCCCTGCCCTGCGTGTTCAACTAAACTAACGCGGCTCTAACCCCCCCCCCCCCCTCGGGTGCAGCTGCTGTCGGTTTCCTGCGTTGTTCCCTGAGAGTCTGCAAGTGACCTTCTCCCCCGGGGGATCCCTAGACACCCCCCCCCCCCCCCCCATGCCTACTTAAGTCTTCTCTGATTTCCTTCCTGGCTGCCCCCCCCCCCCCCCCCCCCCCTCCAAAGCTCCCCTTCCCCCCCCGAGGCCTGACCTGCCAGGTCAGCCCTGCGCTTGGCCCTAGCCCGCCCCCCCTCCTACTCTCCCTGGGGCCCCCTGACCTACGCTAGCTACGCTGACCCCTGCCCTTTGCGCCTGTCTGTCTCTCACTCAAGCACTCGGGCCCTCTCCCCACACACCAAGGACCCATTAACCTGATCGTATCTCCCCGTGCCCTTCCATTTCCCCTGACCAGCCCCTAGCCCATCCCCCTCTCCGAGGCCCCGATCTCCCGCCAAAAGATACCAAGCGCGGGGCCCCCTTTGCAGGGCCCCTCTCTCTTACCCTCAGCCCCCGCTCTCTGTCCCGGCTGAAAACAATCTTGGATAGAACATTACAGTACAGGATAATTTAACAAACCGCTGCCACACTGAGAGCCAAGAGTCCTTTAGTTCAAGTCCAGCTTCTTCTTTTAATAAAAGTCCACACCTAGTCAGAGCAAATTAGGTTAACAGACCGCTGCCACTGTACAGCACTGAGAAAACTAAGTGCCCGCTAATTCAAGTCCAGTTTCTTTTCTTTAATAAAAGTCAAAACCTGTTCTGGTGTCTCAAAGTAGTAGTGGAGTTCCTCAAACGTAACCCAAAGCTTCGCAGGATACAGCATTCCAAACCTCACCTCCTTTTTGTAGAGGGCTGCCTTTATCTTGATGAATCCTGCACGCCTTTTGGCCAGCTCTGTTCCCAAGTCCTGGTAGATGTGCACCTCGCAGTTCTCCCATCTGCTCCTCCTCTCCACCTTGGCCCATCGCAGCACACGTTCCCTGCCAGCAAGCCGGTGAAAGCGGACCACCAAGGCCCTCGGTTGGTCGCCCGTCCTGGGCTTCCTTGCGGGGGCTCTATGCGCCCCATCCAACTCCAGGGGTAGGGAAGGCTTCTGGCCCCATCAGCGCCTTGAGCATACCTTTCACGTATGCACCCACATCCGACCCCTCACAGCCCTCGGGGAGGCCAATGGTCCTCAAATTCTGCCTCCTGGCTCTGTTCCCCAGCTCTTCAAGCTGCTCCTGCATCCTCCTCTGGCGGGCGTTCAGCTCTTCCACCTCGTGCTCCAGCTCCCCCACCGTGTCCGCCTGGCTGAAGAGCTTCACCTCAACCTCCCTGAGCGCCTTCTCGTGGACCGCCTGCGCCTCGACCATTCGGTCCATTACCGCCCTCATCGGTTCCAACATGTCCCTCTTCAATTCGGCGAAGCAGTTCTTAAAAAACTCCATCTGCTGCTCCCTTGGCCAGTGAGCCTCCGCTCCCTGGTCCCTGCCGTCCGCCATGTTTCGCCGCCTGGCCTGGGGTCCCCGCTGCTCCCGCTTCCAGCCCTGCCGCTCCACTCGACCACTTCTGGTCCAGCTGCTCATACCCTGGCGGGGAAGCCTCTTCCCTATCATCCCCTCAACCTAGTCAGGTCCCGCAAAAGTCCATTTAAATGGTCCGTTTGCCCATCGCGGGCGGGAGCAATCCGACCTGCGACCTGTTTCCTCAAGGGCGCCACCGAAAGTCCAAAATATTAATTTAATATGCCCGCAATGCTCCCTACCTCCATGTGTAAATTCCCTTTTAGGCCCTTCTCGGCCCTACATCTTTGCCACCCTTTTACTATTTATATGCCTATAGATGACTTTGGGATTCTCCTTTATGTTGGCTGCCAGTCTTTTCTCATAATCTCTCTTCGCTTCTCCAGTGAGCTTTTTCTCCTCCCCTCTGAACCTTTTGTCTTCCTCCTTGGTTCTTGCTTAGGTAGACGCTTGAGAGGAACGAGACATTCCTGACTATGATAAACATCTATTTATGAATTATGCTATTGGCCATGATGCATTGAACGTTCGGTTGTTGTATGGACATCCTCCAGACTCTGGGTTCTGTCTCTAAATCCAACCCAGACTGATGAAATGAAAGTCTCCTCAATGAGCTGGCAAGGTGCAACATCAGATGGGTTTGCGAAGTCTCAGTTCAGTTCTCATGGATATGGACCTGGAATGCAAAACTACTCGTACCGTGGCCCTGATGGACAATCTGAATGAGTGGTGTGAGAAATAGTAAAACATCAAACTGTTTCAGTATGGGTTCTCTTCTCAGTTTGGGGTTCAGTCCTAGTGTTGGTAGATTATAGACGAGAAAGCCTCTTTGCTTCTAACACATGTGGAAGCTGAATGGGAATGTTTGACGGTAACATTGGGTTACTGAGCTGAGAAAGGTTTCAATCCCTGCATTAACATCCCTTCAACTTCAGCACCACATTCTCCCAACAAATAAAACAAGTCAGGACCACACATCATATTGGCTACCTAAGTTGTGTTTAGCAATTTGCCACACTCTACAACTGTAGCATAAAGAAAGAAGTCGGAAAATTGGTTCAGTTTGCGCAGGACTGAGCGAATTGGATCATACACAATTTATGTTTTTTTTTTTTTTACAAATTTTATAAACCAGACTTGGGAATTGTAAAATCAAAGGGGAATTGGACTAAGTTGGTATAAACTGTGTGGGACACCTAAAAACGACTAACTAAGGTGATTCATTCAACATTCTAGACCTGCAGTCTTAAATAAAATAATTCATTTTCACCCCTAACCTCAAGACCTCACACGGTATCAAGTATCATCTGTCCTAGATATAGGACAGATGTCAAGGGAGGTTCTTTACTCAGAGAGTAGTCAGGGTGTGGAATGCCCTGCCTGCAACAGTAGTGGACTCGCCAACACTAAGGGCATTCAAATGGTCATTGGGTAGACATATGGATGATAAGGGAATAGTGTAGATGGGCTTTAGAGTGGTTTCACAGGTCGGCGCAACATCGAGGGCCGAAGGGCCTGTACTGCGCTGTTATGTTCTAAGTTAGGTTTCAATAAAGAGGTCCCTTCTTCGTGGATTTTTATTTTAATGGGTTCAAAAGATGTTGGGCGGGATTCTCCGACCCCGCAGCGGGTCGGGGAATCGGCAGTGGGCCACGCCGGCGCGAGAATCGGAGCCATTGGCGCTGGCGTGGTTGGCACAGCGCCGGTCGCAGGCCGCTCTACGCGGCCGGCCCAGATGGGCCGAGCGCCCGTAAGATAAGAGCCGAGTCCCGCCGGCGCTGTTCTAACCTGCTCTGGGCTGGCGGGACCTCGGCGTGTAAGGGTCGGGTGGCGGCCTTTGGGGGGGAAGAGGAGGGATCCGACCCGGGGGGTCCTCCAATGTGGCCTGGCCCGCGATCGGGGCCCACCCATCGGCGGGCCGGCCTCTGTGGCTGGGGGCCTCCTTTCCTACGCGCCGGCCCCTGTAGTCCTACGCCATGTTGCGTCGGGGCCGGCGAGTTGAAGGAGGCCAGCGTTGGCGCCGGTGCCACAGCGCATGTCCTCGTTGGCACCGGCGCAACTGCTGGAGGGGCCGGAATTAGTCGTGGTGCAGCCCGTTCCACGCCGTCGTAAAACCTGGCGGCGTTTACGATGGCGTGGACACTCTGCCGCGGGATTGGAGAATCCCGCCCGTTGCCTTTACTGACTTTACCAGCATTTATTGCCCGTTCCAAATTGCCCTCGAGAAGGCCTGCTGTCCTATCCACAGAAACCTAAATTAATTCTTTCTGCCTCCGATAGTTTAGGGTTATGGAGAAACAATATTTCTCTCTGGCATTTACTGCCTGGGTCCATGATCCTGCTTTGCTGATGAGCAGGTTCCCAAGCTGCTGCAGCGTGATACCCACCCACTGCCAATTGTTACCCGCCTGCTTTACCCTCCGTATTAACCAGGTGATGTTGCCAAATTGTACATGTGGCATTGTTTCCGTCTCAGGAGGCACACAAACCATTTGCCTTTATTTTGATGCAATTCACCCAAAGTGTAGGAAATCTTCAATTAGAAACTGAAAGGGCTGCAAGTACACAAACCCATCAATCAACACATCTAAGATGGACGACGGGTTGGCACATTGGCCGTGATTCCTCTATCACCTGATAGCCTTGTGCAACAAGTCGGAACCGGTCGCGGGTGATGAACAGGGCGGCATGGTAGCACGGTGGTTAGCACTGTTGCTTCACAGTGCCAGGGTCCCAGGTTCGATTCCCGGCTTAGGTCACTGTCTGTGCGGAGTCTGCACGTTCTCCGCGTGCCTCCTTCAGTTTCCTCCGGGTGCTCCGGTTTCCTCCCACAAGTCCCGAAAGACGTGCTTGTGAGGTGAATTGGACATCCTGAATTCTCCCTCTGTGTACCCGAACAGGCGCCCGGAATGTGGCAACTAGGGGCTTTTCACAGTAACTTCATTGCAGCGTTAATGTAAGCCTACTTGTGACGTTAAAGATTGCTATTATTAGAGTAACAAACTGATGAAGGAAAGCATACAGTCACAAACAGAGAAGCGGAAGTGGATCACTCCAATAGTTGAATACAATGCATGGCACACTCTGACTTTGCCTTTCTGCGCTGACTGACCTGCTGTGAATTTCCAATCTTTACGCTGTGTGCCTTGTTGTGCTGCCTGCTGTTGGGCATGGTGTAGAATTTCCAATGTGCAAATATTGGCAGAAATGGTGATGGCTGGAGCTACCCCCATTGTAATTTAGTTTTTAAATGACTCAGCACAGTCAATATGGTCACCCGGAAGGCAGCGAAACAGTGGAGCTACACAAAAGGCATTCACAATGGAAATCTGTATACTTCCACAAGTTCCTCTGTAGAAAATTAAAAGTTATTTCTCTTCAAACGCCCCCTCCAGAAAGCTGACTAGTGAAGAAAGGTTCTGATTATGTGAATTAAAATCTAAGTATATCCAACTTTCTGTAACGTGTATCACAGCGGTAAGATGTAAATGCATAAAAATCCAAAGAAGAAATACGAATGTTGAAGGTGCAAAGTTAATTTTTTCGGAAGATTCTGGGTCATGTATTCCGCAGAAAATGCATTTTCACTGAATTTGGCACATCCCCCAGCATTTGCAGTGATCTATAATGAACATGACTCACTTTATTTATTCTCCCAAACATCCCACTTGATGAATTTTATTGAAAACAGCACTCCAGTTACCATTTGGGAATGAATTATTTTTTTCTTTAAGCTTCTTAAACAGCAGATAATCTATGATTGGGAGATTTCATTTTGCTTATTTATTTTAAAAATGCAGTCCAGGAAAAATGGAATTCAAATCCTGTCTAACTGACAATTACATCACTCTCGCCAAGGGTATAGATAGCAAACTTATAACTGCTCACTTCCCATCACGTCCCATAAATTGTACAATGTGCCAGATTTTGATACACTTTATGGGAGCTCAATGGAAAATCTTATGCTAAGTGTATTCTAGTTAATTTTAAATTGAAGTGGAAAAATAATAGTTTGGATTTTTAACAGACTGTCTCCTGCTTTCATCTCCAGTGTTCCATCACAGCTTACAATTGTACTGAACCCTTCCAAGCTGAGTTCACAGCTAGGTCCCCATCTATCTTCCCACTCCATTCTGCAACGTGCTGTCTCTTCAGCCCTCGAAGGATCAGCTTGTCGCTTTCTCCCATCCTCTGTTCACGTTCGCACTCTCCTTCCTTCTGCCGCAGTTCTTGCCCCTCCACCTCCGCTAATGGCAGTAGCCTTCCCCGTCTCTGTCAAAACACTTCTCGCCTCTTCCCACCCGAAGTTAAAGACACAATTGTAAGGGCAGCACGGTGGCGCAGTGGGTTAGCCCGGCTGCCTCACGGCGCCGAGGTCCCAGGTTCGATCCCGGCTCTGGGTCACTGTCCGTGTGGAGTTTACACATTCTCCCCGTGTTTGCGAATGTTTTGCCCCCACAACCCAAAAGATGTGCAGGGTAGGTGGATTGGCCATGCTAAATTGCCCCTTAATTGGAAAAAATTAATTGGGTACTCTAAATGTATAAAATGGAACACAATTGTTCACCCCAGACTATGACTTGTGTTTACGTCTCCCAACATTTCTCTTCTCCCCCCCCCCCCCCCCCCCACACACACACACACTCTGTGCCACTCCACCATAGCCCATCAGTTTCTGCAGCCTCTTCATTCCCTGTCTTTCCTCCCATTTTCGCTCCTGCTGGCACTTTGTGATTTGTGCTCAGTAGGGTACAGGATTATGAGTGGCATGGGCAGAGTGGATCGTCAGATGCTTTTTCCGAAGGTAGGAGAGTCGATTACTAGGCGACATAAGTTTAAAGTGCTTGGGGAGAAGTTTAGAACAGATGTGCGAGGCAAGGTGGTGGGAGCAGGGATGGTAGCGGCATTTATGGGGGCATCTAGACAAATATATGAATAGGGTGGGAATGGAAGGATAGGGTCTCCGTAAGTATCCCAAAAGTTTAGGTAGGTACCATGGTCGGCGCAGGCTTGGAGGGCCAAAGGGCCTGTTCCTGTGCTGCATTGTTCTTTGTTCTTTTCCATTCCAGTGAGAATTTGCTGTGCAGTGAGCAGTGGCTCAAATCACATAGTAGAAGCAGGACGCAAACATGAATAGCATTGACAAAGGAGGGGCTCCCAGAAAGGGGGCATGTAGACCTGCAGGCAGCTCTGACCCTGGTGTCACAGATGCACCAGTCCCAGTCACCCTGCATTGAATCCAGGCCTGTGCAGGAGCAAAGATATCTTCCAACTTCCAGCATTTTTTTGTTTTTTAGGAAATCCATTTCCTCCCTGGCGCGCAGTAACAGCCCCTGGTCTGTCAAGCCAGAAGTATGCTAGCAATGTACACAAGTTACATTTGAATATTTGTTTAGTGGTAACGCTCCCCGCTTGGGGCCAGGGAAGCCTTGGCAGGTGAGGAATGCTACAGTTCTGAGGTCTTGCGGAGGGAATAAGTTCAAATGGGGAGACTTGACTGCACCACAGTAAGAATGCAGGCAGGAGGAAGAACTGGTAGAATTGGGAGATGAGAATATGTTGGATTGCAGCGGTTTTATCATCTGAAATGGGTCTCCTTAAGAGATTCAACAGTAACTTTCAGAAGGGAATTGATTACAGGTGATTGGGAAAGGGACGTAGCACTAATTGACATTTGGATAATGCTTTCAAAGAGGTGGACTGGCACGGTAGTCGCAATGACCTTCTTCTGTGCTCCACACTTTATTTGTAGCCAACATGGATTCCAAGGGAAAGGCTAGAGAGCCAATGACCATTAGGCTGTGAGAAGAAAAATTGGGCATGAGAAAAGCATTCTCTTTTCTGGAATGCTGACCAGGTTGCAGTAGCTGCAACCAAGCAATGTTGAGCGCTGAATTGGAAACATAGAAAATAGGAGCAGGAGTGGGTCGTCCATTCGGTCCTTCAAGCTTGTTCTGCCATTCGACATGACTGATCCTCCATCTCGACTCCAGCGCTCTCCCCATACACCTTAACACCTTCATTCAGCCGTGCATTACTCAGCCATGTGACTCCGAAGCCTGTTTTAGAATATTATACATTAAAGTTACAGAATTTTTATTACTGTAGGGTAGGATCAAACTCCTCAGGGGCCGACACAAGGTAGGTATGGCGAAAAGGTGTTCTCACTGGCCAAAGAGTTGAGAACCTGAGGATGGAGATTTTAAGGTGATTGGCAAAAGAACCAACGGCAACGTGAGGAACAACATATTTACACAGTGAGTTGTTTGGATTTGGAGTGCACTGCCTGAAAGTGTAGCGGTCGCAGATTTATTCATGGTTTTCAAATAGGAATTGGACGAGCCATATAAATATGGGAGGGTTTAAACTAGTATGGCAGGGGGGTGGGCACGGGAGCAATAGGTCAGAAGGTGAGAGCATTGAGGGAGAACTAGGGAATAGGGACAGTGTGGCTCTGAGGCAGAGCAGACGGGGAGAAGTTGCTGAACACAGCGGGTCTGGTGGCCTGAAGTGCATATGTTTTAATGCAAGGAGCATTACGGGTAAGGCAGATGAACTTAGAGCTTGGATTACTACTTGGAACTATGATGTTGTTGCCATTACAGAGACCTGGTTGAGGGAAGGGCAGGATTGGCAGCTAAACGTTCCAGGATTTAGATGTTTCAGACGGGATAGAGGGGGATGTAAAAGGGGAGGTGGAGTTGCGCTACTTGTTCGGGAGAATATCACAGCTGTACTGCGAGAGGACACCTCAGAGGGCAGTGAGGCTATATGGGTAGAGATCAGGAATAAGAAGGGTGCAGTCACAATGTTGGGGGTATACTACAGGCCTCCCAACAGCCAGCGGGAGTTAGAGGAGCAGATAGGTAGACAGATTTTGGAAAAGAGTAAAAACAACAGGGTTGTGGTGATGGGAGACTTCAACTTCCCCAATATTGACTGGGACTCGCTTAGTGCCAGGGGCTTAGACGGGGCGGAGTTTGTAAGGAGCATCCAGGAGGGCTTCTTAAAACAATATGTAAACAGTCCAACTAGGGAAGGGGCGGTACTGGACCTGGTATTGGGGAATGAGCCCGGCCAGGTGGTAGATGTTTCAGTAGGGGTGCATTTCGGTAACAGTGACCACAATTCAGTAAGTTTTAAAGTACTGGTGGACAAGGATAATAGTGGTCCGAGGATGAATGTGCTAAATTGGGGGAAGGCTAATTATAACAATATTAGGCGGGAACTGAAGAACATAGATTGGGGGCGGATGTTTGAGGGCAAATCAACATCTGACATGTGGGAGGCTTTCAAGTGTCAGTTGAAAGGAATACAGGACCGGCATGTTCCTGTGAGGAAGAAAGATAAATACGGCAATTTTCGGGAACCTTGGATGACGAGTGATATTGTAGGCCTCGTCAAAAAGAAAAAGGAGGCATTTGTCAGGGCTAAAAGGCTGGGAACAGACGAAGCCTGTGTGGCATATAAGGAAAGTAGGAAGGAACTTAAGCAACGAGTCAGGAGGGCTAGAAGGGGTCACGAAAAGTCATTAGCAAATAGGGTTAAGGAAAATCCCAAGGCTTTTTACACGTACATAAAAAGCAAGAGGGTAGCCAGGGAAAGGGTTGGCCCACTGAAGGATAGGCAAGGGAATCTATGTGTGGACCCAGAGGAAATGGGCGAGGTACTAAATGAATACTTTGCATCAGTATTCACCAAAGAGAAGGAATTGGTAGATGTTGAGTCTGGAGAAGGGGGTGTAGATAGCCTGGGTCACATTGTGATCCAAAAAGACGAGGTGTTGGGTGTCTTAAAAAATATTAAGGTAGATAAGTCCCCAGGGCCTGATGGGATCTACCCCAGAATACTGAAGGAGGCTGGAGAGGAAATTGCTGAGGCCTTGACAGAAATCTTTGGATCCTCGCTGTCTTCAGGGGATGTCCCGGAGGACTGGAGAATAGCCAATGTTGTTCCTCTGTTTAAGAAGGGTAGCAAGGATAATCCCGGGAACTACAGGCCGGTGAGCCTTACGTCAGTGGTAGGGAAATTACTGGAGAGAATTCTTAGAGACAGGATCTACTCCCATTTGGAAGCAAATGGACGTATTAGTGAGAGGAAGCACGGTTTTGTGAAGGGGAGGTCGTGTCTCACTAACTTGATAGAGTTTTTTGAGGAGGTCACTAAGATGATTGATGCAGGTAGGGCAGTAGATGTTGTCTATATGGACTTCAGTAAGGCCTTTGACAAGGTCCCTCATGGTAGACTAGTACAAAAGGTGAAGTCACACGGGATCAGGGGTGAACTGGCAAGGTGGATACAGAACTGGCTAGGCCATAGAAGGCAGAGGGTAGCAATGGAGGGATGCTTTTCTAATTGGAGGGCTGTGACCAGTGGTGTTCCACAGGGATCAGTGCTGGGACCTTTGCTCTTTGTAGTATATATAAATGATTTGGAGGAAAATGTAACTGGTCTGATTAGTAAGTTTGCAGACGACACAAAGGTTGGTGGAATTGCGGATAGCGATGAGGACTGTCTGAGGATACAGCAGGATTTAGATTGTCTGGAGACTTGGGCGGAGAGATGGCAGATGGAGTTTAATCCGGACAAATGTGAGGTAATGCATTTTGGAAGGTCTAATGCAGGTAGGGAATATACAGTGAATGGTAGAACCCTCAAGAGTATTGAAAGTCAAAGAGATCTAGGAGTACAGGTCCACAGGTCATTGAAAGGGGCAACACAGGTGGAGAAGGTAGTCAAGAAGGCATACGGCATGCTGGCCTTCATTGGCCGGGGCATTGAGTATAAGAATTGGCAAGTCATGTTGCAGCTGTATAGAACCTTAGTTAGGCCACACTTGGAGTATCGTGTTCAATTCTGGTCGCCACACTACCAGAAGGATGTGGAGGCTTTAGAGAGGGTGCAGAAGAGATTTACCAGAATGTTGCCTGGTATGGAGGGCATAAGCTATGAGGAGCGGTTGAATAAACTCGGTTTGTTCTCACTGGAACGAAGGAGGTTGAGGGGCGACCTGATAGAGGTATACAAAATTATGAGGGGCATAGACAGAGTGGATAGTCAGAGGCTTTTCCCCAGGGTAGAGGGGTCAATTACTAGGGGGCATAGGTTTAAGGTGAGAGGGGCAAGGTTTAGAGTAGATGTACGAGGCAAGTTTTTTACGCAGAGGGTAGTGGGTACCTGACACTCGCTACCGGAGGAGGTAGTGGAAGCAGGGACGATAGGGACATTTAAGGGGCATCTTGACAAATATATGAATAGGATGGGAATAGAAGGATACGGACCCAGGAAGTGTAGAAGATTGTAGTTTAGTCGGGCAGTATGGTCGGCACGGGCTTGGAGGGCCGAAGGGCCTGTTCCTGTGCTGTACATTTCTTTGTTCTTTGTAATACTGTGACTACAAGTCCAGGTCAGATACTAGGAATTCTGCGGCAAGTAACTCTCCTCCCGAAGCACCAAAGCCTGCCCCCCATCTACAAGGCGCAAGTCAGGAATGTGATGGGACTCTCTCCATCTGCCTGGATTACCCCACCCTAGGGGTGGCATGGTGGCACAGTGGGTAGCACTGTTGCCTCACAGCGCCATGGACACGGGTTCAATTCCGACCTTGGGTGACTGTGTGGAGTTTGCACATTCTCCCCGTGTCTGCGTGGGTTTCCTCCGGGTGCTCTGGTTTCCTCCCACAGTCCAAAGATGTGCAGGTTATGCGGGTTGGCCGTGATAAATTGCTCCTCAGTGTCCAAAAGGTTCGGCGGGGTTACTGGGTTGCAGGGATAGGGCATAGGCCTGGGTAGGGTTCTCTCTCAGAGTCGGTGCAGACTCAATGAGCCAGGTGATCTCCTTCTGCACTGTAGTAATTCAATGATTCCAGTGCAGCTCCAAAACTCGAGAAGCTCGATTCCATCCTGGACAAAGCAGCCCTCTTAATTGGTAGTACTTCCACAAAATTCAGTCTTTCCACCACCGGTGAACAGTAGCAGCAGCGTGTGCCATCTACGAGATGCACTGCACGAACTCATCAAGGCTACTTGGGCAGCAACCTCAAAACACACAACGGCTACCATCTCGAAGGAACAATGGCAGCAGAAACCCGTGAGCGCCACTTGCAAGTTTCCCTCCACTCACCATCCTGACTTGGAAATATATCGCTGTTCGTTCACTGTCACGGGATCAAAATCTTGGAAATTCCTCCCTAACAGCTCTGTGGATGTATCTACACCACGGCCTTGCAGCAGTTCAAGAAGGCCGATCGCCAACACCTTCTCAAGGGCGATTCAGGGTGGGCAATAAATGCTGGCCAAGCTAGCGATGCCCACATCCTGTAAATATGTTTTTAAAAACCTGAAGAGAAAATATTGGAGCTATACAAGGAAAAGGCAGTGGAGGTGGCCTTGCTGTGGTGGTCTTGAAAAGGTCCAGCACATACATGATAGGCTGAAAGGCCTCCTCTGTGCCTGTGACCATTCAATGATTTTATAGGATAAAGTGTGCAAGTTAAAAGCCACAAAAAAGTTGAATGGATAAACATTACTTTGTGTTTTGAGCATCTTCACAAATATAGTCCGGGAGTTTCTATTTGACAGAAAGAAAGACTTGCATTTGTATAGCACCTTTCAAGATCTCTGGTTGCCTCGGAGAGCTTCCCAGCTGATGGGTTATTTTTGAAGTGTAGCCAAGTATTGGAAACTGGTGTGTCAATTTGCACGCAGGAAGCTCCCATAGACAGCAATGTGATAATGACCAGATGAAGCTTTGGTGGTGTGCTCGGGGATAAACATTGACCTGGACACCAGGTAGAACTTCCTTGTTCCTCTCTGATATAGTGCCACGGGCTCTTTTATGTTTATCTGAGAGAGGGGACGGGGTTTTAACATCTGATCTGAAAGGCAGCACCTCTGAAGTGCAGCAGTCCCTCCACACTGCACTTTAATGTCAGCACTAGATTTTGTGTGAGGTCCTTGGTACAGGGCTTGGGGGCCACCATCTTCAGACTGAGAAACTGCTCCCACTAAGTCACATCTAACAATGGAAATTGACTATCAAGATCCGAAACGCTATGCTACACACACCCTGCATCCTCACTGCATTTAAATCAAGTCTCACTGCAATGTTGCCTGTCCAAATGTATTATTTTCCCAAAGCATCAAACTGTGAAGCTCTTCACCTGAGTCGTCTCGTCCTTCAGTAATTCACAGGTTTATCACATCCAGGCCTGGCATTGCCTCATTGCCATCTCTCAATTTTCCTCATCTTTCCTCCTCCTCTTTTCAATTTTGGTCCTACACGATGTCTTCCAGATTTCTTCATTTGCAACAAAAATGGGCCCTGAGATGTAAAGGGGAAAGCGTTGTTATTCATTCCTTCTGATGAAAACCCAGGTTTATATTTTCATAGCTTTGGCGATGTTTGCAACTAGGATCTGGCTCGAGTCCCAGACCTCCAATTAATGCATCCTCCTCTCCATCCCCACCCTATCCTGCAGAAGAGCTAGGTTTGCTGCACTTTGGGCAGAGTGCCAGTTACACATTCCCACAGTATTCAGCCCACTAGATGCAGGTTCACATGATCAACTCACAAGGCTTTGTGAATGTTAAAATTGGGCCAAGCTACTTAATCAAAATAATTATGCACCCAGCAGCTAAAAGGTTTACAAACGTGGTAATCATCTGCCATAATACATAAAAGTTGCCATGAATAAAGTTGTCTTTTGTTGCCATGAAGCACTGTAATTTGGAGTTCCCCATTATATGTTGCATTCTTCCCCTCCATTCTTCCTGATCCTGTGTATAGTTCCATGATTGGGAGGAGTCCTCTTGGATCTTTCTCAAGTGTTCATCTTCAGCTCTCCATCTATGCCACTTGTGCACTATTTTGAGGGGGCAGGATGATCTCTTGTAGCAGAGTCTGATGCGAAGGTTATCTATCATTCGTCCACTGGCTATCTATCATTGCTTTCCAGTGGGTGTTATTCGAGAGCTGTCACGAGCAGGAATTTATGACTTATAAAATTCGAACTGGACTAGACAGGGGAGATGCATGCAAGATATTTCCAATGGTGGATGTGTCCAGAACCAGGGGTCACAGTCTGAGGATTCAGGGGAAACCATTTCGGACAGAGATGAGGAGACATTTCTTCACCCAGAGTGGAGAGCCTGTGGAATTCATTAGCACAGGAAGTAGTTCATGCTAAAACATTGAATATATTCAGGAAGCGGCTAGATATAGCACTTGGGACAAATGGGATCAAAGGCTTTGGGGAGAAAGCAGGATTAGGCTATTGAGTTGGATGATCAGCCATGACCGTTATACATGGTGGAGCAGGCTCGAAGGGCCAAAAGGCCTCCTCCTGCTCTTCTATGTATCTATGAATCTTAACTGGATTACCATTTGCCCAAAGGCTATCTGGACAGTGAAGTCCATTGTCATACTACCATTATAGCCTTCACTGTGATGAGCTAACTGAGCAGGGACTCTCTGAAACCTCATGTGCCTACGGCAGCACAAGGTCCACTTATGCTTTAAGTCACAGGGAGAAGCATAATTCTTTTGAGATTGAAAAGCTTCACTCTGAAGACAGTAGGATTTACATTCTGTATTGAATCTTTTGTGATACCTTTTCCCTTGCTTTTCACGGCTCTTATACAGGGAAGACACGTTGAGGAGAAAGTAATCTATGTGACAACTTCAGTAATCATAGAATCCCTAAAATGCAGAAGGAGGCCATTCAGCCCATCGAGTCTGCACTGCCCCCCTGAAGAGTAGAGCCTCCGCTATGCCATTCCACCCAAAAGATGCTGTCAGACCGAAGCGTTGGGCGGCATGGTAGCACAGTGGTTAGCACTGTTGCATCACAGCGCCAGGGTCCCAGGTTCGATTCCCAGCTTGGGTCACTGTCTGCGTGGAATCTGCACATTCTCCCGTGCAATAAAGAGGGCTAAAAGGGGTCATGAAATATCTTTGGCTAACAGGGTTAAGGAAAATCCCGAAGCCTTTTATTCGTATATAAGGAGCAAGAGGGTAACTAGAGAAAGGATTGGCCCACTCAAAGACAAAAGAGGGAATTTATGCGTTGAGTCAGAGGAAATGGGGGAGATTCTTAGGCCAATGACTTGAGATCCTTCCTCTCCTTCCATCTATGGAGGAACTCCTTTGGGTGGAGTAGTTGTTGGCCTCTACAGTCAGATGAGTAAGCTTAAAACAAACATTCGGAAACCAGATATGTGTGTACACGGCAAAGTTCAAATATTGAAAAGGATTGGTAACGTGAAGCACAAAAACTGGCAAATGAAGGGTGGCATTCGAGATAGGAGCTTGTTTATTTTTCAGTCTAAGATACACTTGTCTACACACTCCCAATGATTACTGGACTGGAAATGTTTTGCTTTGACTAGGATAAGGGTCATGCAAGAAGCAGCTAGAGACAGCACTTGAGGCCAAGGCGAGCAAAGGATACGTGGGGAAGGCAGGATCCGGAAATTGAGTTGGATGATCAGCCAGGATCGTAATGAATTGCGGAGCAGGCTCGAAGGGCTGAATGACCTCCTTTTTTCTGTGCAATACCAATGTAAAAATCAGAGGTTAGCGGATCCAACTCATGGTCTTGCCTCTGGGTCAGAAGATTGAGATTTTAAATCCTGCGCTAGCGATTGAGAACACAATCTTAAGAACTGTATCTCAGATGAGATGTTTAGTCAAGAACCCACCCAGCAGAATGTTAAACGCAGCAGGGAAGGATGGTGGGATTGGTACACTGGAATCCAGTAAGCTGAATGCGATTCCTCATCTGAACCCGTCCTCTAATCCGCCACTTGCTGACCTACTATGTTATTGATAAGGTAGCAGCATTGCAATTTGGATACATTTTCTACATTTGCGATCTGTGAGGATTCACCACCAGGCCATGCCCATGTGGCTTCTGATTGGTGGTAAAGATCACCGTTGAGGGACAGTTGGGCAGTAACGGCCTTCTGAAAGACTTCTATGAAAAAAGCGAAAGGTGCGTCCTCTATTATTTGAATCTGAAGGAAGAGGGATGACATCAGAATTATCAGAAAATTAGTTGAGGTTAGTGGAAAAACATTACTGTAGGGTTATGAGAACATGGAATAATTGATCTCATATGGATTCTGAGACAAGGTCTGGACTATCATTCAAAAAGGACTTGAATAAGTTATTGAAAATGAATCCCATCTTTCCTATGGGATTAGGATAGATAACAAATTGGGGAGGTAGTTCTAGAACAGCTACAGGGAGCTGAAGGACTGGTCTCTGTACTGCAATTTCCACGAGGTCCAAACTACCATGTCCACTGTAAGAGGAAACAAAAAGGTCTTTGAAATGGAGATTTCTATCAGAAATGTGAAACCATACAAGTCGTAACATTGATATTATGGATCAGAGTCTTAATTTTGGTACAGTGAGGAGGCGGAGAAATGTATGTAAGTTGATGTATTTGCAGCAAATGAAGTCCAGGAGAACAGTGAGTGTAATGGCATTGTTAAGAATCCTGCTGGTATTAAATGCGAGGGTATCCCAAACCCAGATGGGTTACTTGGGACACCAGTTCTTGGTGGTGTATGTTTTCAATTATCAATTTGGTATACTGAGAGAAAAGTTATGCGAACCAGGGAGGAATAGTCCAGTCGTTTTATGATCAATTAATAAAGAATATTTATTAACTTACACACGACACAAAGGACTATAATACACTACAACAGTACACCTAACTACTCTGATGGCTCTACACACACTGTGTCTCATGAAGTACCCTTTGTTCCCAACTACCTACGCATCCTGAACCGGGAGGCCCTTTTTCCCAAATGACATCCAATATTATATAACTGAGTTAAATCCAACGGATAGTTACCACACACAGGTTATTTGTCCACATATATGGGAACAGTCATCGGTTTCAGGAAAGTTGTAATCTTCTCGTTTTGAGTTCTGGATTTTAACTGACCTCGCTTTAAGCAATAACTTGTTTTCAGGGGGAGAGTGTTTTCTGCAGCGGGTGTGGCTATGATGGTAGATGCGACTTGTGTCCATTTCTCCAGTTCTTGTGCTATGGGCATATCATTCTTTCCTTTGGATGTTACCCATCCTGTGGACCCAGCTTTATTCTCCCTAGTCACATTGGTAAACACTTGCTTTTCTCACTCATATACTAATTTGTACATCAAAACTTCCTTTTGGACAGCTGCCCTTATCAATTTTCCTTTGTATTTATGTTACCCTAGTTTCATTTTTTAATCTTAATTTTCCCCATTTCTGAACAACATCCATCAAGTGGGGACAAAAAAGGACTCTTCTGTAAACAAACTATTTCCTACATCCTTTCCAAGAGTCAAGAAGGGCATTAGGAACTCCTAAGATATTGGAGAAATATTAGATGGACTAGGACTTTGAAGAGTGACGTGTTTTTTGTATCATATGAAGCATAACACTCATTGTCACTTGTTTACACAATATCAGAAATTGTGGGTTCGTCCCACTTTAGAGCACAAATACCTAGGCTGACACTCCAGTGTAGTACTGAGGGAGTGGCGTCTTTAAGATGGAACATTAAACCAAAGGCCCTTACTGCTCTCTAGTGAACGTCGACTATCCTATTTTGAAGAAGAGCAGGGGTTCCTAGCCCTAGCCCCTCCCAGGTTCCTAGCCAGTGCTGATCCCTCAATCAACATCATTTATAAAAAAAAAACGATCATCCAGTCACTACCACATGCTGTTTTTGTGCCAATTGGTTGCTGCATTTCCTGCATTGAACCACGACAAATGTTCCCTCCAATTTATATCCATCCATGTGTGGAATGAATTTCATGTGCATCAGAAACAGGGCAATATGCAGATGTGGACCACCAGTGGAAACAAAAATATAGAAGCCATTGACATGGCAACAGGCTGGTCCTCAAATTACAAGATTTCCTGAATTCCATTTTAAACTTGCCAAGGCGGCATTTGAACTCCGAACTTCTAGTCTTTTAAGTTCAATACCATAACCCTTACACTGCCATAACAAGAGAGGCATTTTTTAGTTTTCATATTGAAGCTTGCATTTTAATGATATGACATAAGAAAGGTTGAATAGGTAGACAAGGATCTTTTGTTTCAATTTGACCAGCTCCAAATAGGAAGAGGCGGAGGAGTTGAAGAGCTCTGGGATTGAATTTTTTAATTGGCAAAAAAATGGGGAAAAGTCAACTTATATTTTTTCAGCTTATTGAGCGTCAACTTAAAACTTCTGTGAATAGTGAGGAAAATAGTTCAGTTGTTGTGACATTATCATAAATGTAAGAACTGCAAGGGCTAATGAATTGTCTAAATCAACCACTAAAGGGAGCTAGATATACAAGTATAAAATACTTTTATGGGTGAGAGGTTGAAGAGAAAGCTAGAGAACAGACTGAAGGATAGTGTGAGTGAGAGCAGATCATAGTTAATGTAATAGTGCAGAGATTAGTAATAGATGAGTGTAGATTATATGTTTATTATCAACACTGAATTATATAGGAGTAAGCGTCAAATCCAAATTAGTAGTGTTAATAAATTTAGAGCTTTGTTCAATTTAAAGCTTTCTGTGGGCTTTGTGAACACTACGCTAACCATCCTAAAATTAGCAACACAAATAGCACCAGTCATATCTTCGCATCAACAAACATAATCAGGCAGAGGTAAATTGTCTCCGTGAATTTGGAAAGAGGTTGGGCGGGATTCTCCGAAATGGAGGCAGAGTGTTCGCGCCGTCGTGAACGCCGTCGAGATTCACGACGGCGCGAAACGGCCCCTATACCGACAGATTCAGGGCCCGATAATGGGCTAGGAGCGGCGCAGCGTCATTTACACGCGCCTAGCCTTGGCGCCGCGTAAAGGCGGCGCCGCATACATGACGCATAACTGGCGTCACCCGTGCATGCGCGGTTGCCGTCCTCTCCGAGTCTGCCCCGCAAGACTATTTCAGACAGATCTTGCGGGGCTGCGGAAGGAGGTCCACCTTCAGAGAGGACGGCCCGACGATCGGTGGGCACCGATCGCGGGCCACACCCCATTTGAGCCCCCCCCCCCCGCTGCAGGATATCTCTCCCCCCCCCCCCCCCCCCCCGGGCAGGCCAGGCCCCCCCAGCGTTCCCACGCTGTTCCCGCCGGCAGCGACCAGGTGTGGACAGCGCCGTGGGGAACCCGCCATTTTGGGCTGGCCGCTCGGCCCATCCGGGCCTGAGAAATAGCAGGGGTGCCGGAGAATCGCCATTTTGGGTGTCTCGGGCGATTCTCCGGCCTGCGCCGCGCGGAACTCGACAGGGCCGTTCTCGCCGCTTGGGAGAATCGCGGGAGGGCGTCGGACTGGCGTCGCGGGAAAATTTGGTGACCCAGGCGATTCTCCCAACCGGCACGGGAGCGGAGAATCGCGCCCGTTGACTCTTAGAGACTGGAGGCTGAAGATCAGCGTCATGTATGCGGCGCCGCCTTTACGCGGCGCCTAGCCCATTCAATATTAGTGAATATTGAAGGTGAAAACTACATGGGGGGTGGGAGGGAAAAGATTGCTGTGGTGAAGAGAGAATGGAATCCCAGGCGGAGGCAAGCTTTTGGGAATGTAGTGACAATTATTCCATCGACAGATTTTTTTTTACATTTAAAGATCTGTGAATTGTGATGTAATAAACCTGTTCACCATTTTTAAAATAAACTGTCTCTCTCAATGTATACAGAAGTGAATTCGGGAGAGGTGATTAATCATATGCTGTTTAAAATGTCCCATGTGACAACTTCACAAAAACCATTGCAAGATCTGGAAATCCAAAACCTAGCACAAATTCCTGAGAATCGTCCTTTTTAATGTGTTTTCCTTGGGATTCATCACCCTTTAATTCTACAAAACCAGCTGCAGCAGAATAAGTAATTAGTGGTATTAACTGGCCCATAAATCCTCTTACTTTTAATAGTGTTACAGCATTTTATAATTTACTCACTCTTGCCTCCTGTCTGCTCATCCCCGCCTGCAACTCACCACCTCTCCCAACTTGTCGTCTCCCTCCCGCTCACTGCCTGCCTCCCCGACTATGCCGCTGCCAGATTGTCTCACTACCCCCCCCCCCCCTTCGAAAAGGGTCGGCGAGTGGGAGGGATGGGGAGGAAAGTGCTGAGAGGGTAGTGGGAAAGGCAAGTGCCGACATAGCTCTGTGCTCCAGAACTGACGCAAGTGAATTTCAGCCAATAATTCCACCTGATCTATCAGGTCAGGTTCAGCCTGGGGAGTCTACCAGTTCTTTGCTCACGGGCTGGAGTGGCAATAGACCCCATTTAACCATCAGCACTTGTGCGGCACTGACAGACTATTGCATGGCCGCACAGGCGCACAGCTTTGAGAGGACGTTGGTGGTAATTACACATCGAAAAGTAATTCATTGGCTGTAAATTAATCCTTTCATTTCAGCCCTGAGATCCTGAGAGGTGCTAGATAAATGCAATTCCTTTGTCTTTGTCTTTTCAGACACTATCCAACCATTGTTTTGCAAAGTTTTGCAATGACAGTGCCCCTTTCGAATTAATAAGACAAACCAGTTTGAAGAGACCATATTTAATGTGTGTAAATAAGAAATTAATCTTGATGGGGTTCAGTATTTAAGTCTTGTTATGTCAACTGCAGTTATAGCTTTCAGTAGGGCTGCACCTGGTGATTTAACTTCTGTTTATTGCATATCCTACACCTCTTCCTGGTGTACACAAACAGCATAGGCTGAGAGGACTTTCAGCCTAAGCCTGGCTAAACATTTTCTATTTTGACAAGTTCTTAAACTTGAGCTGCCTGACGTGTAATTACCCCACAAAACAAAGTCCAGTATTTTAAACACGACCACGATGCAGTGACGAACATGCCTGTGTTACATTGGACAGGCCAGTTGGGCGAAGTTCAAAATTATAAGATAAATGGGGATGAGGTAGGGCCGGTCATCCTTTCAAGAAAAACCTCCATTTCCTAAACGCAACATCAAATGTTTCTTCTTCTCGTATGCAATTCCAATAATTTTGCTTCCCCCCAGTTTAACCAGCGTTCCATTCCGTGTATTGAACAATGTTGAAGTACCTCAGCCCATTGATTCTGGATTCAAATCCTCTCTCTTGTATTCCTGACATGCAATTTCAAATTAAGCTATCTCAGATTTATTTTTTCTACTCTGTCTGTGTGATCATAAATCCAGTCTCTTGTGGCAGTACCTAGTGAGTGAGTTAGTGGGTGTTCTGAAGTACATGTGAAGCTTGCAAATATTAAGTGCAATATTCATGACACTCCAAAGTGCTTTACAGCCAGTGGAGTACTTTTTGAAGTGTAGTCCCTGTTATAATGCAGAAAACACGGCAGCCAATTTGCTCACAGAAGTCTCTCATAAGCCACAGTGTGACTGGAATGAGATGATCTGTTTCTGGTGATGCCGAGGGACGAATATTGGCCGGGGCACCTGGATTAACCCCCTTGCCCTTCTTTGAAATGGTGCCATGTGTTCATTTATAGCCACAGGAGGTAACAGACAGGGCCTTGTTTCAAGGTCTCAGCTGAACAATAGCATCTCTGACAGTGCAGCACTGCCACAGATACTGCACTGGAGTGTCAGACAAAGTGTTTGTTCTGGAATCTTTGGAATGGCCATGAACATATGGGGTGGAATCCTCCGACCCCCCCGCCGGGTCGGAGAATCGGCGAGGCGCCACGCGAATTGCGCCCTGACGCCGGGGCCGCAATTCTCCGCAATGTGGAGAATCAGTGCCAGCGTGGTCGGCACGGCGCTGGTCGGGGTATGCGCCGACTCTCCAGCCCGGATGAGCCGAGCGGCCATCAACAGAAAGGCGAGTCCTGCCGGCGCCGTTCGAACATCCTCTGATCTGGCGGGACCTCGGCGTTGAAGTGTCCGGGTGCGGCCTGTGGGGGGGGGGGGGGGTCCGACCCCATGGGGGCCTCCGTAGTGGCCTGGCCCGCGATCGGGGCCCACCGATCGGCAGGCTGGCCTCTCTGCCCCCTGGCCTCCTTTCCTCCGCGCTGGCTCCTGTAGCCCTGCGTCATTTGGCGTCGGGGCCGCCGCAGGGAAGAAGGCCACTGCGCCTGCGCCAGTTGGCGCTGGCTGAACTGCGCATGCGCAGACCCAGCGGCGCCGGGTTCAGGCCGGGATCGGCAGCTGGGGCGGCGGAGGCCACTCCAGCGCCGTCCTAGCCCCCTGTGGGCCGCAGAATGGGGTCCCGGAACGGGCGCCGACGCCGGAGTAAAACACTCCCGTTTTTACTCCGGCGTCAGCACTTAGCCGCCCGTTGGGAAAATCCCGCCCATAGTCTCTGATGGGAGGCAAAAAGTTACCCATAGAGTCTCCGCTATGTGTGAAGTCATCTCTTAGTCGCCCATTTCAGGGTAAAATAATCCGAGGCCTTATGATGTTAGAAATTCATCTTGTGCCTTTTTTATTTTGCATCAGATCCAGGTCTCGACTAATATCCCTTTGTGACGGGAATAATTTTTTATGACTCCCAACAAGTAGAATATATATTTCTGTAACCTTTTGAATGGAATTTATTTTTCAAATTCCTGTAGCTTTTTGTGTGCGTTCTATAGAATGAAGCGTGAGGATGCAGGACACCACGGGTCGGGCAACATCTCTGGAGAGGTTAAGCAGGGATAACCGTGTGAGTCAATTGACCTAAAACAGCGTTGCCTGACCTGCTGAATGTCTTCAGTATTTTCTATTTTTAATTCAGATTTCCAGCATCTGCAATACTTTGCAGCTGTTTATATTCTTTGGTATCGCACAAAAAGATGACCTTTTGTGAAATATAACCTGCATACTTCCAGGTGCATCGCTGGGGTGTACAAAGTGACAGCTGCCATTACGCAGGTTCTACGGCACAGTAATAGGTCGGTTGGCCCAACCAGTCGAGGCCGATGTTGCACTCGAGCCCCCTCCCATCTTTTCTCATCTAAATTTATCATAACCCTGTATTCTATTCTGCCACATCTGCTTATCTAGCTTCCCATTGAATGCATCTATACTTCAACCATTCCCTGCGGTAGCGAGTTCCACATTCTCCCCACTCTTTGGGTAGAGACATTTCTTCTGAATTCCTTTTGGATTTAACGGTGACTGTCCATGCCTCGAGAGCAAGATTGACATGGAGGTCCATGGTCCCCAACGCCCCCTTCGTGCATGGTACGTGAAGAGGGAATCTTCTGTCGATGGCCTTTAGTTATGCAGTTCCCCATAAGAGGAACCATTCCCTCCATCAAAGCCTTTCATAATTTTAAATATTTCGATTGGGTCACTCTTTTTTTAGTATTTTTCAGTAGTAAAGAGACCCAACCTGTTGATCCTTTCCTGATATTTTAGTGTGAAATCTGCTCTGTGACTACACGTGTGGGACACGAGACCGTTCACACGGCAACTGGACAGGTGGTAAACCCCGTCACCTGTACATCCAAAACAGCCTCACACTTGGAGAATCTTCAGGAAAAATTAAGCTGGAAGGAATAGATGGTCTTCCCCAGTTTCCACCTGTACAATCAGTGAACTAAAGCACGAGCTTCAGCTTTCAGGTAAATAAATCTCAAGTAGAATGTCTGGAATAAGTTTATACTGGAGGCTGTGACCACCCACCCTCTCTTCGTCAGGTACAGAATGCCTGGGGGAAATTAAATTAAAGAGGCAATTTATTTGTGTGTGTCTCCGTCTGTCTGTCATCTTCTTGGAACGTTGATTGCAATGGAAACCGTGCCAATTCTATATACAAACTTCCAAGGAGTTGTGCTTACCAAATTTTATCATTTTTGTTTCCTGGGTCATATAACACGAGTTAAGGAAAACTGTTGCCTTTTAATCAGTACTTGAGTAAATGGGAAGAAATGGAGCACCCCCCTATTCAGGTAGTGTAAAATGTTTGTTAGTGTTACATTTTCCCACTTTGAACCCTATACTATAGGAGAATAAACTTTTACCTGTACCTTTCACCACCTCCCACCAACCAAAGCCTTTTTTTTGTTTATTCATTTAGGGGATGTGGATGTCGCTGGCTAGGCCAGCTTTGATTGTTCATCCCTAGTTTCCCTGAAGGTGGTGGTAACCGCAGCAGTCCCTGAGGTGTAGGTACACCCGCAGTGCTGTTAGGGAGGGAGTTCCAGGATTTTGCCCCAGTGACAGTGAAGGAGCGGCGATATATTTCCAAGTCGGGGTGGTGAGTGGCTTGGAGGGGAACCTCCAGGTGGTGGGGTTTCCAGGTATCTGCTGCTCTTGCCCTTCTAGACGGTGATCGTCGTGGATTTGAAAGGTGCTGCTGAAGGAGATTGGTGAGTTCCTGCAGTGCATCTTGTAGATGGTACACACGGCTGCCGCTGTGCGTCGGTGATGGAGAGTTGAATGTTTGTGAAATGGGTGCAAATCAACCGGGGGCTGCTTTGTCCTGGATGGTGTCGAGCTTCTTGAGTGTTGTTCCAGGCAAGTGAAGAGTATTCCGTTGCACTCCTGACTTGTAGATGGTGGACAGGCGTTGGGGAGTCAGGAGGTGAGTTACTTGCTGCAGGATTCTTAGCCTCTGACCTGCCCTGGTAACCACAGTATTTATATGGCTAGTCCAGTTCAGTTTCTCATCAATGGTTACCCCCAGGATGTTGATATTAACTTTGGAACCATCATTAAATACTCCGCATGCGCTCTGTGAGCTGTTCATTCTTTTTGGCAGAAGATGTTTTTATCCATTTCCAGTTGCCTTTCAGGTATTTTATGAAGGTTGCATCCATGATTTCGGAGTCTCCTGCAGATGCCTCTCATTCGAATATTCCTGGACTATAATTTTGCACAACTGTTTCCTGTAGAGAAAAAGTTGCATTTACATGTTTACCAACTAAATATCCATTATAAGATTTTTCAATGCAATCATTATGAGGCGTTTTATTTTCTTCAGTTTTTCTACTGAGCACTGGCTTTAGGCTAAACCGTTGTTTAACATTTAGCAACGTCAGAAAGCAGCAGCACAATTGCTTTTTGGGAGCGGTCAGCTTTTTCTGAAACTTGAAAGTCGCCTTTTGCTAGCTTTGAATGTTGTAGCGTCGTGACCGAAATGCTCTGAGGTGTCTGTCTTTGAGGGGGCGGGCATCGTCGGTCGCTCTTGATACTGAAGCCAATCGTTGGTCAGATTTTACTCTTGGCGCCTGCGTACCTTTTCAATGCTGCACGCACCTTCCCTCTCTGCGCAATCTATTCTCCCAGGGATAGAAAGTCAGAAGCAACTGAGCTTGGCAGTCCTCTGACGAACAGAGTTCCGAGAGTCTCACTCGGCCAAGTTTAAAAGCTGTGAATCAGAGTCTCCCTTCCTCCTGTAATACACAACTGGGTAGTGTTCTTCCTCGGGGCGGTGAGTGCATTATCCAAACAAGCAGCATGCGGGCAGTGCCAGACCTCTGCGGCACATTTTCCATGGTTATGTCACTTGGGTTTCCACAGCTTCACTCACAACTGCTCATTCCGCAATTGTGCAGTTTTGCTCGGGTTTAGCAGTTGATTGGCAGTTAAAAGATTAGAGAAAGCTGCTGTGAAAAAGGGCTGGGCCATAGTCTTCATGCAGAGCGACCTCCCGTTAGAACTAAATTCTGCATCCTGCACCCTTTCAGAAAGGTGGCCCATTTGATGTACTTGTAATCTGTTTCCTGATCTAAACCGAGGATAATATAATAAAATATCAAAAGAAGCAAACTATTTTCAATAATGGTGCATTCAATCACAACCCTCAGGATGTATCCGTGTGATTTATGACTAACTAGTTGCTTGAAGTGCAGTCACCACTTTGCACGCACCAAGATCTCTCCGACTGTAAAAGAGATTAAAATGGCCTGTTAGTCTGTCTTTAATTGATAGTTGAAAGAGAAATCAGCCTGAGCACTTGGAGAAGACACCCCTTTGAATAGTACGGCAGGTTCTTTAAGATCTCCCAGTATTCAGGAACAGGCAAGCAGACCTTGGGTTTAATATTTAACCATGCGGAACTCACTCGACCCTGTAGTGGAATTAGAGCACAGGATGTATGTTGAAATCCAGGAGTGGAGCGTAATGAGGGAATGCAGTGAAACAAACCCATATATAATTCTGGATGGTAGGTGAGGACCTGTTTACCTCTTGAGGGCTGACCCATGGGGTGGAGCTGTCATTTCTGTTTGTCTTTGAAAATGTTTATGAACTTGTAATATGTGGGCTCACACCAGTTTTTCATCCAGAAAATTACGACCTCTTGTATTCGAAGATCAAATAAATTCTTGGAGGAACAAAGTTGGTTTGGGAAAAAATATACTGCTCAAGGGAAGGGTGTGGGCTTTGCATTGGGTTGCAGTTGAGAACATTCGTGAAATGCGAGTGTTTCTATTCTTCACTGTGGGGGCAGGCAGAGTAAAGGCGGTCATTTGTACCCCACCACACCCTATCCCAATCCATATCTACAGACTAATATTCTAATCATTTTAATGTCTTTCTTATTAATTCCCCGTCCATATCATTCCCCCCCCCCCCTCATTATTCCACCGAGGTAATTACAGAGTAAGTTATTGAAACAGATCAAATGTGTTTTCATCAAACTAGTAAGCACACAAAGCATCCATGTTAAGATATCTTAATAAAAGCGGAGGGTTCTTTTTAGTATCCTTTCCCTCTGGGATCATGGGCTTTTCAAGTACACAGACCTACTCAAGATCACCAACCTACTCTTTCTTGAGTAATATCCTCACTTATTCCTTTCTACATAGAAACATATAAAATTATGAAGGGATTATATGGGATAGGAGCAGGGAGGTTGTTTCCACTGGTGGGTGAAAGCAGAACTAGAGGGCATAGCTTCAAAATAACGGGGAGCAGATTTGGGACTGCGTTGACGAGGAACTTCTTCACCCAAAGGGTTGTGAATCTGTGGAATTCCCTGCCCAGTGAAGCAGTTGAGGCCACCACAATAAATGTTTTTAAGACCAAGGTAGACAGGTTTTTGAACAGTAAAGGAATGAAAAGTTATGGTGACGGACGGGTAAGTGGAGCTGAGTCCACACAAGGATCAGCATTGAGCTTATTGAATGGCGGAGCAGGCTCAAGGGGCCCGATGACCTGCTCCTGCAGTTCTTATTGTACCTTCCAGCTCCAATACTCCTGGTCTGTGGTCTGCAATACTGATTATCTATCAGTATTTTTACAGGATGAGCCCTTGTGTGGAACTCCACCTCAGGAGGGTTGCTTCTTCTCGCGGCACCTGTCTTTCAGATGGGACATTAAACCATGCGTGCCCCCCCCCTCCCGGACAGATGTAAAAGATCCTGTGACAGTATTTCGAAGAAGAGCAAGGGAGTTCTCCCAAACGCCCTGGGCAACGTTTATCCCACGACCAGCTTCCCGTAAACACGTAATCTTGTCTTTTATCACGTTACTGTTTGTTGGAGCTTGCTGTGTGCAGCTAAACTGCTGTGTTTCCTCTATTACAGTAGTAACTGGACTGAATTGCTTGGGACATCCTGAGGTTAGGGGAATGTACTATATAAGACTTGCATTTATTTATTTATTTATTACAAATTTAGAGTGGCCAATTCATTTTTTTCCAATTAAGGGGCAATTTAGCGTGGCCAATCCACCTACCCTGCACATCTTTGTGTTGTGGGGGCGAAACCCACGCAAACACGGGGAGAATGTTCAAACTCCACACAGACAGTCACCCAGAGCCGGGATCGAACCTGGGACCTCAGCGCCGTGAGGCAGCAGGGCTAACCCACTGCGCCACCGTGCTGCCCAAGACTTGCATTTATATAATACTTTTCATGACCACTGTATGTCTCGAAGCACCTTCCAGCCAATCAAGTACTTTGAAATGTAGGAATGCGGCAGCCAATTTGCATGCAGAAAATTCCCACACTCACCAATGAGATAATGACCAAATAATATTGTTTCAATGTTAAATGGGAGATAAAATATTGTTCAAGACACTGGGGATAACCCCTGTGCTCTTCTTTAAAATATTGCAGTGATTTCTTTCACCTCCACCTGAGCAGGTAGGTGGGGCTTTGGTTTCCTATTTCCTCAGAAAGATGGCACTCATTATTGTACCAGTGTCAGTCTTGCTCAAGCCCTGGAATGGGACTCCAGTGGGACCTTGTGACTCAGCCGAGAGTATTGTCAACTGAGCCATGGCTTACACTTATAAATGCAAGATTGTTTGGTCTTTTGTGGCTGTCGTGATATCTTTCTTTGTTTATTTGTGGGGTGAGTTGCAGTGCCATAGATCAAACTGTGGGAGCTCTCAAACATCTGCCAATTCCTATCATCTACCCGGGTTGCCCCCTTCAAGATGATGGCCATTGGAAGTTTTGCTGTTCTTTCCAAGGTTAAAAGCACTGGGAATTTGGAAGTTTGTTTGAAAATGGCCGAGTTGTGGTTGTGAAACCTCACAGGTTGCTCGATTTGCATGGCGAGATACAGGGTTCAATTGACAATTGTTAATGACCACCGTTTTCTATTTAGCAGAATATGGCCGCTTGTCCGAGCAACAATTGGTTGAGTGTACGTCATCGGTGCCTGTGACTGGAGATCCTTTGTGCCATTCAGATGGGAGGCTCAGCAATGAGACCACCGCGGCTGCTGACCTGTTCATGAAGGTACGAAGAAGTATTTTGCTATTGATCTTCCTTGTGGTCGTTGTCACTACAGTGATGTATGTTTTAATTTTTCCTCTTTCTCCTCTGACCTTTGAATATCCTCCTATGAATCATTCTTAAGCGAGACAAACATGGTTTTAATGTCAACAGATGTTCTCTTACTTTCATCTCCCACCGTTGGCAGTCATGCCTTCAATTACCTGGGTTCTAAACTCGGAAATTCTATCCCTAAATCTCTCTCTGGATCCTTGACTTTCTCTCCTCCTTTAAGTTGCTCCTTATTACCTGTCCCCTTGATCTTTCTTTATTCGATCACCTGTCCTACCATCTCTCTGTAGCTCAGAGTCATATTTGGTTTGGAAGTGCTCCTGTGAACATCTTGGGACATTTTGCTACATGAAGGATGTTACTTAAATGAATGTGATTGTTGCTTGCATCAGTAAAATAGCTCTTTAACCTTTCATAGATGAGTTTTGCTTGCAGTAATGAGTGTGAGAAAGCACTGCTATTATATTTCTTTATGCTGTGATAGTAGCTCAAAAGGAGGGAACAGGGTAGCAATTAACTTGATCCATGCCCAGCCCCGCTTGTATGTAAGCATTTTTGGCACATGGTACTCGATGGGCCTGACCTACTGGCCACACTGCGCCCGGAAAGCAGCGCGCCGCAGCACAGCGTGGCTGGTAAATGACGGGAGACCCTGCTCCCAGGATCATGCAGGCTTGCCATGCCTCGCATTATGGGTGAGAACACTTGGCAAATCTGCATATTAGAGCGAGATAGCTAGTCTTAGTCTAATATGCCGTCCGGGCAGGGTAGCACCTTGGCCCTGCTTGTGCAACCCGGCCACCTTGCCACCTTGGGAGTGCCACCTGGGTGCCAGCATGGCACTGCCAATATGCCCACGAGGCACTGGCAGGGGCTCTGCCAAGCTGGAATTTTTTGCACGCCGTTGATCAGGCTAGGGGGAGGAGGGGGGTGCCCTGCGCAGGTGAGTGGGGCGTGGGGACCCCTTCCAATGAGTTGGGGATGGGGGGGTTCGGGGGTCATGCCCCGATCTCTCGCTGTACTGCGGAGTTTCGGCGAGGGGGACTCCTCAGTGAAGGAAACTAAGTGTGGCCTCGGCCGCACGTTCACGTCTGAAGCCCCATATGTAGCCAGTGTCACGTTACATAGCCTTGTGTTTCTCGGCCAAGAAACAGGAAACACACGGCTAAACGCGCTATGGGATATAGTTCTCATTTGGTTAAATCGCATCCTATATCTGTAATTAAAGGCCCAAATGGAAACCTAGTGCAGGCTGTTCTCAGTGTCTCAGTAAATTGCTGGAAAAAGTTATCTTGCACCATATCATGGCTCCCGGCGTGAGTCTGACCATCTCCTGAAGCAAGCATTTCTCCTCTCAATTAACTGCAACAATTTTAATACCAAAGTCACAGAAACACCTACCCTCTCGAGAGATGACGTTCAACCTGAAATTGGAAGGAAAGTAGGCCATGGTTCCAGTGCTATTTAACTGCAGCTTATCGATACATTAGCATGTTGTGTACAGATTATAGTTTTGCAGCAGAGGGACAGAGTACCACATTCCATCTAGCACTGTTGCCTCATAGCTCCAGGGTCCCGGGTTTGATTCCCAGCTTGGGCCCGGCTTGGGTCACTGTCTGTGCGGAGTCTGCACGTTCTCCCCGTGTCTGCGTGGGTTTCCTCCGGGTGCTCCGGTTTCCTCCCACAGGTTCCGAAAGACGTGCTGTCGGTAATTTGGACATTCTGAATTCTCCCTCTGTGTACCCGAACAGGCGCCGGAGTGTGGCGACTAGGGGCTTTTCACAGTAACTTCCTTGCAGTGTTAATGTAAGCCTACTTGTGACAATAAAGATTATTATTATTATTAATAATAATTATTGGGCAGCCGAGGATCAAAGACTTTGGGAATTTTTATAAGAATTATTGGTTAATTCACTTGTGTTGTGACTCCGGGGCACATGGGGCTGGAATTGACCGTGCATTTGCCCAGGGTGGCGTAACACTGCAGGGACCAGGTGGGTGAGTGGGGCTGGCTGAGTTGCTCTTACAGAGAGTCAGCATGGATACGATGGGTGAAGTGGCCTGCTTCTGTGCTGTAACTATTCTGTGATTCTATTCGATAAGTTCACATTTTTTTTGTCTGCCTTTTTTACTTTCAGCCAAGGATCAGGATATTTGGTGGTATTGGGTGTAGGACAGAGTACAAAGAGCCATTTTAAAAAATTTAGTCAAAAATGCAAAATCTCAAAAGAGCCACAATGCTATGGCGACAAATTTTGCAAAGATAATTGTAAACTAAGTGATACTTTCTCACGAGTAGAATGTTAAATGTTTTAGGAATGAAACAAGCCACTTAATTGCTATCAAAAAGGCTTGGAGCCCGGCACGTGTCCTTAGTGAGCCGTATGGCGTTCCGGAACCGCTGGCTAACGCCTGCTCTAGGGTGTGGTTGGCGTGCGAATTGGTGACAAGCTGATGCAAAACCCTGCAGTGAATGATCTTGGTGATATCATCTTTGTTTACTGCTCGACTTTCCCTGGCTAAGTAGCAGCCTTTTGCCTTCACACACGGCTCAGCATCCTGCGCCCACTTAGTAAATAGTTCGAGCATATCTGCCTTAATCAGCTGGGCAATAATTGTTTTCATTAGCAGGTGATGCACGACTTGCGGGTTCCTATGTCCTGCCTATGGCATCTCGGGTGCATTATTATTGGGAATTTACTCCGCGGAGGTCAGGGGCTCCCCATGGGTTAAAAGCGGTGTTTGCTCTTCTTTTGTGTTTGACCTGTTCAGTTCAATTCAGTAGCGGAGGTAGTGTCTGAGGTACAACCGGGAGTCAATGCATGAACTAGGGAGAGGAAATAAGTCGAAGGTAAGAATCCTAAATCGTGAATAATACAGCTGAAATTAGGAAGTTCCTTCAGTCCTCGCCGTCCGGAAAGGCTGAAGGCTAGTTTTAAAAAAAATAAAAGGCACATTTTGACTTGATTAGTTCAAGGTGAACTGCCTGTTTTCGGAAAGGTTTGCTGTGTCAAAGTCCATCGGCTGCTAGCTGCTGTACACTTAGAAAAATGTGAATGCCCTTCAAGCAAGTGTTTGTTTTAAAACCCAAGCATAGCAATTTAAACAGGTTTGGAATTAAAATGGCTCCAAGTTGCAAGTATCCAGTCTGTAAGCTTTGGGTCTCGATGGCCTATAAAATTTGGGCTGCCTCCTCTAACTCTCGTGTCTTTGTCTGCATTTATGGATTTGGAAAGGACAGTTCTTGGTGCTTTTCCATGGTCCCATTAACTATTTTGATATTAACGATTTATCCTAAACATGAATACAAGCTCGGATTTGTGCTTTTTATGTGGCCCCTGAGGCTTCAAGTTAGCTTAAATGGTTCATGGTAGCCAAAGAAAAAACGGAATCGTCATATTAGAAGTTATGCAAAAGTTAATCTTGAAAATTTATTAAAAATAGATTCAGCTGGGAATCTTTACTGTTCACAGACACACTTAGAAACTGGAATTGAAGTCAACAGTTCATTTTAAAAGTTTGCAGTCACTTGGTAAATGGTCTTAAAATGAAAATAATCAGTCTATTTTGGGAAATCTAGTTGGTTGTCTCCACATCTACAATTCCTTCTCACTTAGCTTCGCTTTCAACTCGTCTAAGTTTTAAAAATAAATTTAGAGGACGCAATTATTTTTTTCCAATTAAGGGGCAATTTAGCGTGGCCAGTCCCCCTACTCTGCACATCTTTGAGTTGTGGGGGTGAGACCCACACAGACACAGGGAGAAGGTGCAAATTACACCGGGAGAATGTGCAAACTCCACACGGACAGTGACCCGGGGTCGGGATTGAACCCGGGTCTTCGGTGCCATGAGGCAGCAGTGCTAACCACTGCACCGCCGTGCCGACCCCTTCCTTTTGAAATCTGCAGATTCACCCTCTTCCCTCTCTGCCATCACCCCCTCTCTGCCATGTCCTGCACTACCAGCTGCCACCCACTATCTTTAAGGTCTGGGTTATGTGGATAATATTGGGGATGACTGAGCAAAGTCTGCAAATAAACTACATCGGGGGAAAGGAAGAGGGACTGTAACCTTCAGAGGTTCTAGTGGGTACGTAGGATAGCTGCATTGTGGTGAGTAGGTGGCAGCTCATTGTTATAGGGCAACATGCAAGCTTTGCCTAATTAGTGGGATCAATACGGCATGTGGCATCACCCACACACAACATCATGCATTATTGTGGTAATGCACAAGTTGGTTGAGTTTGCGCATGGGCTAGAAATGGTTGCGCAGAGGGTCAAATGTAAGCTGACAGCCTGTCATCTGAAAGGCTACACATAGGCAGCCTAACATGCAGGTAGAGTGCTCGGCTAATGCACAACGATAGGCTGAAGGCAATGCATGAGATGAAATTTATACTGCGGCTGCAAACTACATCACGTTGCCCAGAAAATATGTATGCACTAAACAGTGTAGCAAATATGCAAGATAATTTGTTGAAAGTTTGCAACAAAAATGACAGCAAGAATAAAGCTTGAACTATTACCATTTTCTCATTCCTTAGTTATATTAAATTTTAACTATTTCATCTGATGCATGTAGGTGGCGCTTGTTGGGTATCTTGGTGACTCGGCCTTTTATGAGACTACATATCCTGTATGTAGCGTACTATACTGTCCTATTATATACAAATTTATAGAGATTGGGGAAATAATTTTGTCAGAATTGAACTATGTTATAAAATAATAATCGCTTATTGTCACAAGTAGGCTTCAATGAAGTTACTGTGAAAAGCCCCTAGTCACCACATTCCGGTGCCTGTTCGGGGAGGCCGGTACGGGAATTGAACCCGCGCTGCTGGCATTGTTCTGCATTACAAGCCAGCTATTTAGCCCACTGTGCTAAACCAGCACAGACCATTCTATAGACCTGTAATTCTGCCCTGTCTGCATCATTCCGTCTTTTAAATTAGTCTTGGGAAGAACATCAAGTTTGGCCAAAATGGACAGATAGCCCACTGGTCCCAGCATCGCCACAATTTGATCTACTTTTCAAAAAGGCCAAAGTAACTGAACTAAAATAGCTAACACACTAATTGAAGTTTGCAAACAATAAGCCCACTGTTCAATGATTGCACCTGTTGGGGCCTACCCACACAACTGACGTTACCACTTTAAAGAGTTGACTTAATGAACACGAGGCTTTGTTTCAAACCGATAGTTAGTTACATGTTCAAAATGTTTTAAAAAAAATTAAAATCTCAATGTTTTCATTTTTCAAAGTTGGTGATGTTGGTCAATTATTGGTAAATTACTTTAAATAGTAGGTTGTAAATGAAGGAGTTACACTAACGGAAGGAACATGGTGCAGACTGTATTCTCAATATTCACCTTAACAGTACATTGTCCGAAAACTCCGGCAGGACCTTTTCACCCAAAAGGCAATAGATTATACAATAAGTTACCAGGGAAGATGACTGAAACCATCTGGACAAATTATTTCAAGAAACAATAAAATGTAGAGATAACAGGAATTGAAGGCTATGATGAGAAGGCAAGGTTTAGATTTTTTTGTAAAAAGATTGGGGTACATACATCACAACCTGAAATATTTGTTGATTGGCACTTCAGTAGTTCGGTTCACAACCATGTTTTCCTTGTTAAATCTGATTCCGACATCTCGGTAGACCCATGGAAAGGTGAAGCCTACGGTTTGTCAGTAAGGATTGGCGAACTGGTGAACAGACCTTAGAAGCAGAACTTTACAGAGAGAGCCAGGGACTCTGTCTCAGCACAGTGGTTAGCACTGTTGCTTCACAGCTCCAGGGTCCCAGGTTCGATTCCCGGCTTGGGTCAGTCTGTGTGGAGTCTGCACATTCTCCCCGTGTCTGCGTGGGTTTCCTCCGGGTGCTTCGGTTTCTCCCACAAGTCCAGAAAGACGTGCTGTTAGGTTATTTGGACATTCTGAATTCTACCTCCGTGTCCCCGAACAGGCGCTGGAATGTGGTGACTAGGGGCTTTTCATAGTAACTTCATTGAAGTTTTAATGTAAGCCAAAGAACAAAGAAAAGTACAGCGCAGGAACAGGCCCTTCGGCCCTCCAAGCCCCTGCCGACCATGCTGCCCGTCTAAACTACAATCTTCTACACTTCCTGGGTCCATATCTTTCTATTCCCACCCTATTCATGTATTTGTCAAGATGCCCCTCAAATGTCACTATCGTCCCTGCTTCCACCACCTCCTCCGGCAGCGAGTTCCAGGCACCCACTACCCTCTGTGTAAAAATACTTGCCTCGTACATCTCCTCTAAACCTTGCCCCTCGCACCTTAAACCTATGCGCCCTAGTAATTGACCCCTCTACCCTGGGGAAAGCCTCTGTCTATGCCCGTCATAATTTTGTAGACCTCTATCAGGTCGCCCCTCAACCTCCTTCGTTCCAGTGAGAACAAACCGAGTTTATTCAACCGCTCCTCATTGCTAAAGCCCTCCATATCAGGCAACATTCTGGTAAATCTCTTCTGCACCCTCTCTAAAGCCTCCACATCCTTCTGGTAGGGTGGCAACCAGAATTGAACACTATACGCCAAGTGTGGCATAACTAAGGTTCTATACAGCTGCAACATGACTTACCAATTCTTATACTTAGTGCCCCGGCCAATGAAGGCAAGCATGCCGTATGCCTTCTTGACTACCTTCTCCACCTGTGTTGCCCCTTTCTGTGACCTCTGGGCCTGTACACCTAGATCTCTCTGACTTTCAATACTCTTGAGGGTTCTACCATTCACTGTATATTCTCGACCTGCATTAGACCTTCCAAAATGCATTACCTCACATTTGTCCGGATTAAACTCCATCTGCCATCTCTCCACCCAAGTCTCCAAACAATCTAAATCCTGCTGTATCCTCTGACAGTCCTCATCGCTATCCGCAATTCCACCAACCTTTGTGCAGTCTGCAAACTTACTAACCAGTTACATTTTGCTCCAAATCATTTATCTATACTACAAATAGCAAAGGTCCCAGCACTGATCTCTGCGGAACACCACTAGTCACAGCCCTCCAATTAGAAAAGCATCCTTCCATTGCTACTCTCTGCCTTCTATGACCTAGCCAGTTCTGTATCCACCTTGCCAGCTCACCCCTGATCCCGTGTGACTTCACCTTTTGTACTAGTCTACCATGAGGGACCTTGTCAAAGGCCTTGCTGAAGTCCATATAGACAACATCCACTGCCCTACCTGCATCAATTATCTTTGTGACCTCTTTGAAAAACTCTATCAAGTTAGTGAGACACGACCTCCCCTTCACAAAACCATGCTGCCTCTCACTAATACGTCCATTTGCTTCCAAATGGGAGTAGATCCTGTCTCGAAGAATTCTTTCCAGTAATTTCCCTACCACTGACGTAAGGCTCACCGGACTGTAGTTCCCTGGATTATCCTTGCTACCCTTCTTAAACAAAGGAACAACATTGGCTATTCTCCAGTCCTCCGGGACATCACCTGAAGACAGTGAGGATCCAAAGATTTCTGTCAAGGCCTCAGCAATTTCCTCTCCAGCCTCCTTCAGTATTCTGGGGTAGATCCCATCAGGCCGTGGGGACTTATCTACCTTAATATTTTTCAAGACGCCCAACACCTCGAATTTTTGGATCTCAATGTGACCCAGGCTATCTACACACCCTTCTCCAGACTCAACATCCACCAATTCCTTCTCTTTGGTGAATACTGATGCAAAGTATTCATTTAGTACCATTGAATGAAATGAAATGAAATGAAAATCGCTTATTGTCACAAGTAGGCTTCAAATGAAGTTACTGTGAAAAGCCCCTAGTCGCCACATTCCGGCGCCTGTTCGGGGACGCTGGTACGGGAATTGAACCGTGCTGCTCGCCTGCTTTGGTCTGCTTTAAAAGCCAGCGATTTAGCCCAGTGTGCTAAACCAGCCCCATTTCCTCTGGGTCCACACATAGATTCCCTTGCCTATCCTTCAGTGGGCCAACCCTTTCCCTGGCTACCCTCCTTGCTTTTTATGTACGTGTAAAAAGCCTTGGGATTTTCCTTAACCCTATTTGCCAATAACTTTTTGTGACCCCTTCTAGCCCGCCTGACTCCTTGCTTAAGTTCCTTCCTACTTTCCTTGTATTCCACACAGGCTTCGTCTGTTCCCAGCGTTTTAGCCCTGACAAATGACTCCTTTTTCTTTTTGACGAGGCCTACAATATCTCTCGTTATCCAAGGTTCCCGAAAATTGCCGTATTTATCCTTATTCCTCAGAGGAACATGCCGGTCCTGAATTCCTTTCAATTGACACTTGAAAACCTCCCACATGTCAGATGTTGATTTACCCTCAAACATCCGTCCCCAATCTCGGTTCTTCAGTTCCCGCCTAATGTTATAATTAGCCTTCCCCCAATTTAGCACATTCACCCTAGGACCACTCTTATCCTTGTCCACCAGCACTTTAAAACTTACTGAACTGTGGTCACTGTTCCCGAAATGCTCCCCTACTGAAACTTCTACCACCTGGCCGGGCTCATTCCCCAATACCAGGTCCAGTACAGCCCCTTCCCTAGTTGGACTGTCTACATATTGTTTTAAGAAGCCCTCCTGGATGCTCCTTACAAACTCTGCCCCGCCTAAGCCCCTGGCACTAAGTGAGTCTCAGTCAATATTGGGGAAGTTGAAGTCTCCCATCACAACAGCCCTGTTGTTTTTACTCTTTTCCAAAATCTGTCTACCTATCTGCTCTTCTATCTCCCGCTGGCTGTTGGGAGGCCTGTAGTAAACCCCCAACATCGTGATTGCACTCTTCTTGTTCCTGATCTCTCCCCATATAGCCTCACTGCCCTCTGAGGTGTCCTCCCGTAGTACAGCTGTGATATTCTCCCTAACCAGTAGCGCAACTCTGCCACCCCTTTTACATCCCCCTCTATCCCACCTGAAACATCTAAATCCTGGAACGTTTAGCTGCCAATCCTGCCCTTCCCTCAACCAGGTCTCTGTAATGGCAACAACATCATAGTTCCAAGTACTAATCCAAGCTCTAAGTTCATCTGCCTTACCCGTAATACTTCTTGCATTAAAACATATGCACTTCAGGCCACCAGACCCGCTGTGTTCAGCAACTTCTCCCTGTCTGCTCTGCCTCAGAGCCATATTGGCCCTATTCCCTAGTTCTCCCACAATGTTCTCACCTTCTGACCTATTGCTCCTGTGCCCACCCCCTGCCATACTAGTTTAAACCCTCCCGTGTGACACTAGCAAACCTCGCGGCCAGGATATTTATGCCTCTCCAGTTTAGATGCAACCCATCCTTCTTATGCAGGTCACACCTGCCCCGGAAGAGCTCCCAGTAGTCCAGATAACGGAAATGCTGCCTCCTACACCAGCTGTTTAGCCACATGTTTAGCTGCTCTATCTTCCTATTTCTAGCCTCACTGGCACGTGGCACAGGGAGTAATCCCGAGATTACAACCCTAGAGGTCCTGTCTTTTAACTTTCTGCCTAGCTCCCTGAACTCCTGCTGCAGGACCTCATGCCCCTTCCTGCCTCTGTCGTTAGTACCAATATGTACAACGACCTCTGCCTGTTTGCCCTCGCCCTTCAGGATGCCCGTTACCCGTTCGGAGACATCCTAGACCCTGGCACCAGGGAGGCAACATACCATCCTGGAGTCTCTTTCACGCCCACAGAAGCGCCTATCTGTGCCCCTGACTATAGAGTCCCCTATGACTATTGCTCTTCTGCGCTTTGACCCTCCCTTCTGAACATCAGAGCCAGCCGTGGTGCCACTGCTCTGGCTGCTGCTGTTTTCCCGTGATAGGCAACCCCCCCCCCCCCCTGATAGTATCCAAAGGGGTATACCTGTTCGAGAGGGGGACAACCACAGGGGATTCCTGCACTGACTGCCTGCCCTTTCTGGTGGTCACCCATTTCTCTGCCTGCACTCTGGGTGTGACCACATTTATATAACTGCTATCTATGACGCTTTCCGCCACCTGCATGCTCCTAAGTGCATCCAACTGCTGCTCCAACCGAACCATGCGGTCTGTGAGGAGCTCTAGTTGGGTGCACTTTCTGCAGATGAAGCCATCCGGGACACTGGAAGCCCCCCGGACCTGCGACATCTCACAGTCAGAGCACTGCACCCCTTAATTGACATTTTGTCAATTAATTAGTAAATTAAATTTAAAAGTTTTTTTTATAAGTTACTGTTAACTATATGTTTCCTAGCACTAGATTTCTACTATAAATGTGAAAGCTAAATACAGTACTCTCCGATCTCTGGCTTAGAAAGCCCTCTAAATTATAATTAAGTAATATGTAATTATGTTTAACTAGTTTAACAATGCTTAATTTTTTTAATTTTGTGTAGATTCCCAACCAGCCCCCCCCCACACGCACACAATTTGAAAAGGTAATAAAAGTAAAAAGGAAAATCACTTACTTACCTTCCGAGGGTCTCAGATGCTCTCTGGTTCTCTCCCCGCAGATTAAAAGTTACAGGCCAGAAGAAAGAGAGAGAACAAAACAGTAGGGAAAAAGCACCTTCTCCCACTCTGCACCAAATTACCTCAGTGCACCAAATTACCAAGTTCCAAATTCCCACTCTGGATATGTCTCACTCCAGCTGTGTCTCCTTCACTTGCGCAAAGCTTTTTAGTGCGCTTTCTGTCTGTCTTTTATGCAGACCTCAGCTAACCAGGGTGACTCACACTACTTAAGCTTCAAAGAGAATAATACAATGTGCACCTTTGTGCCCCTAAACAGGCCTCCGGTGACTGACAGATAATTGCCTCTCAGCAAGTAGGGAGGGGGCAGCTTCAGCCAATCAGACACTAATCTACACACTGCACTTTAACTGAAAAGTAGCAGAATTAGACTGACCACTTACCTTTCCTGATTACCACACTGCACCAAATTACCAAGTTCCAAATTCCCACTCTGGATATGTCTCACTCCGGCTGTGTCTCCTTCACTTGCGCAAAGCTTACTGAGTGTGCCTTCTGTCTGTCTTTTATACAGACTTCAGCTAACCAGGGTGATCTACTTGTGACAATAAAGATTCTTATTCAAGTAATAAGAGCTCTCCAAATGAATAGCTCTCAAAGCAACACCCACAATGAGAACTATGGAACTCCCCAGTACCTGTAAGTCTGAAGGTTGTAGGTTTGATCTGCACTTCTAAGAATCGAGCCATGTCCCATCTTCCCATTTTCTGCTACCTTTCCAACAAGAAGTTCTAACCAATCTTCAGTTCTGGTGCTAATGAGGAGAAAAGTAATGCCAAATCAATGAAAATCATGAAAAACATCATGAAACAAATATTGAAGAAATTGTTACTGTCACAATGCTTTTAATTTGTTTTATAAATGTAGCATTTACCTTTCCTTATCATTAAAACACATTATGCAGCCTAACACTTCAGTGTATTTCAAAGAGAGTGCTCCACCGTGAGAGTTTATGGCTTTGGATGGGTGAGAGTCCCTGCCTCTCTGTTCTACTCCTGCCTTTGAGGTTTGTAAGCAGAGGAATTCATTGTGGTGATGCATCTGCCTCGTGGGGTGGCTCTGATGTCAAAAATGAACCAGGTTGGATTTTGTCTAAATGTGGAAATTAGCGTTATGCTAATACTTTGTGATGTGGGTCAACCTGACTCTGTTGCAGTCTGTTTTGAAAAGGAACAGGGAGTTGTTCCCGGAATCTTGGCCAGCATGCCTGGCCCACAAATGCTGTCCAACAACAGGGTGACTGGTCATCATAATAAATAATCTTTATTGTCACAAGTAGGCAGGCTTACATTAACACTGCAATGAAGTTACTGTGAAAAGCCCCTAGTCGTCACATTCCGGCACCTGTTCGTGTACACGGAGGGAGAATTCTGTCCAATTCACCTAACAGCACGTCTTTTGGGATTTGTGGGAGGAAACCCACGTAGACACGGGGAGAACGTGCAGACGCCACACAGACAGTGACCCAAGCCGGGAATCAAACCTGGAACCCTGGAGCTGTGAAGCAACAGTGCTAACCACTGTGCTACCGTGCCGCCCAGGCTGGTCATCCCATGGCTGCATGTGGGACCATGCAGTGCTGAACATTGTTTCCACATTTGCTGCATTGCATCTGAAAGGGATTATGGATCTGAAGTACTTTTGCGAGGTGATTTTATTTGTTTAAATTTAGAGTAACCAATTATTTTTTTTCCAATTAAGTGGCAATTTGGTGTGCCCAATCCACCTACCCTGTGCATCTTTGGTTTGTGGGGGTGAAACCCACGCAGAAACGGGGAGAATGTGCAAACTACATACAGACAGTTACCCGGGCCCGGGATCGAACTCGGGTCCTCAGTGCCGTAGGCAGCAGTGCTAACCACCGTGCTGCCCATTTTGCGAGGTGATGAGGAGCTAGTTAAAAAGGTTTAGCCTGTGTTTTTAAGTATGCTAAGGTATACAGGAAAGAACAGCAACACTGGCCTGAAGTAGCAGGTGTGGTGATGTGCATCAATGTAAATGCATGTAGGCTAGCTAGACACTAGAGGGAGCACCAGAAACATCACACACACACTTAACCAATAGAACAGTTAGGTAGGACGCGACCAATGGACATTCACGATACACAAGGAGGTGACACGACCACAGGGGGGCATTACACCAACCCATATATAGAGGACACCACACGCATGATCTGCCTCTTTCCAGTAGAGACAGTCAGTGAGAACAGACACAGGGTTGATTCAATATTACACCCACCACGTGGATTGCAGCACCTGGTTAGTCAGTCTGGGTAGCTATAGTAGGATAAGCAGTACTGTCGAACTCGAGTAATAGAAGTGTAAATAGTTTCATAAACGTGTTGAAGTTATCTCCACGTCTGAACCTTCCTTTGTCAAGTGCACCGCAAGGAAGCCGCTTATGTTACACCTACAACATAACAAATCAGCAGGGTGAATGAGGAAAAAGATTAGAAAAGTTTTAAGCATTGAAATCTTTTTTTCTAAACAAACAATTTTATTGACGCATTTTTTGGCATTGTAAACCGTTACAGATTACAGAAATATGCAAACATTAACAAAAAGCCAACACTTCAACCAAACCATAATGCACATACCTGCTCCTCTCCCATAGACACTACCCGCCTATTTATCCCTCCTACTCTACTCTAATCTCCCACCCCCCCCCCGCTGACGTTCACTCTCCCGCGAAGAAGTCGATGAATGGTTGCCACCTTCGGGCGAACCCCAATACAGATCCCCTCAAAGCGAACTTGATTTTTTTTTCCATACCCAGAAAACTTGACATGTCCGAAAGCCATAGTTCGGTCTTCAGGAATTTTGAGTCCCTCCATGCCAGCAGTATTCGCCGCCGGGCTATTAGGGAAGCAAAGGCCAGAACATCTGCCTCTTTCTCCCCCTGGACTCCCGGGTCTTTCGAAACCCCGAAAATTGTCACCCCTGGACTCAGCCTCCCCGAACAGGCGCCAGGCGCCGGAATGTGGCGACTAGGGGCTTTTCACAGTAACTTCATTGAAGCCTACTCGTGACAATAAGCGATTTTCATTTCATTTCATCACCACCCTTGCTTTCAGCACCTGGGACATGATATTCGCAAATCCCTCCCAGTACCCCCTAAGCTTAGGACACGTCCAAAGCATGTGAACGTGGTTCGCTGGTCCTCCTGCGCATCTAGCGCACTTGTCCTCTACCCCAAAGAATTTGCTCATCCGAGCTACCATCATGTAGGCCCGGTGAACAACCTTAAATTGAATCTGGCACATGTTGCGGTTGAGTTTACCCTACTCGGGGCTTCCGCCTACAGACCGTCCTCCATCTCCCCGCCAAGCTCTAAGCATTGAAATCTTAAAAGAAAAGTTTACTTTATTGAAATATGCAAGATATTAAATGTTACAGATTAGCAAACCCAGGTTATTATTTCAATATTGACCAGGTTAGGATCGTAAGCATTAAAATTAACAAAAGTAAATGTTAAACTGGTGGTTATATTTTGACATATTGTAGTTTCTTCCTTCACTCGCAGCTTCCAAAACTTGCATTTCAACTATTCTAACAGCCTTGAAAGGTTCTCCACTGGCCCAAGTGTTTACGAATGTTTTGGTCGTGTGGCCTGGATAATCAACAGGCAGCAAACCAGAAATTATTTTTTAAATGTGTGCAATAGTTTGGCAATAAAAGCAAAAACAAATTCTAATTATTCAAGATAAAGCTGCTTGTTGAGAGGAGAATGTCACAAGTACCAGGAGAATGACCTTTGATTGGATGATTAGCCTCTTCTCTTCCTTAACTTGGGTGGCAATGACATTAATAGCTGGATGTGGAGTGGAATTCTCTGCCTGTTTATCTGTCTGCCCCATAACCAGGGCTTCATGTGGCATGAGAGGAGTGAACCTTCAGGTTCCCTTGTTCTGTACTTCAACATGCACCTTTGAATCATAGAATTTACAGTGCAAAAGGAGACCATTCGGCCCATCGAGTCTGCACTGGCCCTTGGAAAGAGCACCCTACCTAAGCCCACATCGTCACCCAGTAACCCCATCTAATCTTTTGTTTGGACATATAAGGGCAATTTATCATGGCCAATCCACCTAACCTGCACATCTTTGGAGTGTGGGACGAATGCGGGAACACCCGTAGGAAACCCACGCAGACACGGGGAGAACGTGCAGACTCCGCACAGACAGTGACCCAGCCGGGAATCGAACCTGGGACCCTGGAGTTGTGAAGCAACTGTGCTAACCACTGTGCTACCGTGCAGATTTGGAATGAGAGACTTACCCAGAGGCTGGGAGAATAATGGTGTCATGGTAATGTCACTGGACTCTCAATCCAGATGCCCATGCTGATGTGTTCAAATCCCACCACTGCCGCAGATGGAACTTTAATTTACCAAGCACACCGAGGTTTGAAAAGTAGCGCCCGTAATGGTGACCATGACATCTATTGGTGTTAAAAAACCCACCTGGTTCTTTTAGGGGGGGGAATCCTTTGTCCTTGCTTGGTCTGGCCTACATGTGACTCGAGACCCACAGCAATGCCCGAGCTAATCACTCAGTTCAAGGGCAATTAGGGATGGGCAAATGATGCTGGCCTTGTCAGCGACGCCCACATGAAATAATTTTTTTTTAAAGGTCCATTTAGTTTAGGGTTCTATCTCTGTTTTTATTCATTCATGGGATGTGGGCCTCACTGCTATTGCCCTACCCTAATTGCCCATGAGATGGTGCTAGTGAGCCCCTTGCTTCAACTGCAGCAAGGTACAGGCACTCCCACAGTGCTGATGTGGGTGGGGCGGGGGGGGGTGGGGGGGGGGAGTTCAGGGATTTTGACCCAGTGATTATGAAGGAGCGTCAACATGTTTCCGAGTCAGAATTTGAAGTTACTTGGAAAGGAACTTGTAGGTGCTCCCGTGCACCTGCTGACCTTGTTCTTCGTCTGTCCACGAAAGGAAAAGGAGTATTTTTACTCTAAGCTCCCATCGCATTATTTTGCAAAAAAGCAGATAATTCTACTGATGTCCTCCTTAATCAATGCTCCCAAAAAAATGAATTTGTGCCTGTTTGCTACCAAACAACAGCAAATGTATTCCAGAAAATAATTGATATATGTAGTAGAGTGCTATAAATACAGGAATTATTATTTTTGTGTAATCTGAATCGATGCATTAAAGTGACTTATTGTTCCAGTTGCTAGTTTTAGAACAAGCCAGGATGTTGAGGGGAACATAATGCTAATAACAGCCATATGTGCATATAAATCAGGTTGCCATAATAGAATCAAATTGTGGTACTGGCAGACTTGCAAGATGTCCATGGATTGCTGCTTTACTAACCCATTTATGTTGCAGCTCAGCCTCTGGGAGGCATGGAGCATGGAACAAAGAGCCAAGTCTGCCACTGGCCTATTATTGTAGCCATGGGGAGGGGGAGGCAAGGCCAGCCAGACTGAGCTTTGAAATGTTAACTGTCGTGTGCAACCTTCCGCACCCTTAATCTCTTTGAATCTGAGAAGGGCCCCAGATAGACAGTGAACTCCCAAATAAGACTCTACATTCAATACATTGCACCATCATTAGTTGGTTCAGTGGAAAAAAGAAAGATAATTATTGAGCGATCTCTTTGTTAAACCTTAAAATATTCCATCTAATTATGAAAGAGGTCGAGTGACTCATGGGCGACATGGTGGCACAGTGGCTAGCACTGTTGCTTCACAGCGCCAGGGTTCCCGGCTTGGGTCACTGTCCGTGCGGAGTCTGCCTGGTCTCACCGTGTCCGTGTGGGTTTTCTCCAGGTGCTCTGGTGTCCTCCCACAAGTCCCGAAAGACGTGCTTGTTGGGTGAATTGGACATCCTGAATTCTCCCTCGCTGTACCCGGACAGGCGCCGGAATGTAGCGACCAGGGGCTTTTCTCAGTAACTTCATTGCAGTGTTAATGTAAGCCTACTTGTGACATTAATAAAGATTATTATTATTAAATTTGATATAACTATATTCTGTTGGAAGCAGATTCAATATACAAATGGGATAATATTGTCTTCTGCTCCCTCACCACCATTCCATTCCTCCTCTTGGCTTTCTGTTCAGTATCGGACTCAGCTTTCGAGCCTGTGTCCTCTCCATTGCCGTGACTGTTCACTATTCAGCTCCGTAATATCAGCAGTCTGTACCCCTTCCTTGGACAATCTGCTGTTGGAAACCCTTAAACTAAGGAGATTTTAAACCCTTAAACTAAGGAGGTTTTAAACTAATGTGGCAGGGGGATGGGAACTAGATTAGGAAGTTAAAGGTCAGTAAAAAGGCAGCAACTAAAGCCAGTAAGGTACTAGATAATAAACGCAATGTGACTAAGGGGAAGAGTAGACTCGGGGAAGAGATGATGAACGCAAAGGGACAGGTGGTCTGAGGTGCATTTGTTTCAATGCGGGAAGCTTGGATTAGTACCTGGGAATATGATGTTATTGGTATTACGGAGACTTGGTTGAGGGAAGGGCAAGACTGGCAACTAAATATCCCAGGGTATAGATGCTTCAGGAGGGATAGAGAGGGAGGTAAAAGGGGTGGAGGAGTTGCATTACTGGTCAGAGATGATATCACAGCTATGATTGAGGAGGGCACGTTGGAGGATTCGAGCACTGAGGCAATATGGGTAGAGCTAAGAAATAGGAAGGGTGCAGTAACATTGTTGGGACTTTACTACAGGCCTCCCAAAAGCGTGAAGTAGAGGTACAAATATGTAGACAGATTATAGAAAAATGTAGGAGCAATAGGGTGGTCGTGATGGGAGATTTTAACTTCCCAAACATTGAATGGGACTCGTGTAGTGTTGGAGGTGTAGATGGAGCAGGATTTGTAAGGAGCACCCAGGAGAGTTTTTTAGAGCAGTATGTAAATAGTCCAACTCGGGAAGGGGCCATACTGGACCTGGTATTGGGGAATGATCCCGGCCAGGTGGTTAAAGTTTCAGTCGGTGATTACTTTGGGAATAGCGATCACAATTCCGTAAGTTTTAGAATACTCATGGACATGATGAGAATGGTCCTAAAGAAAGAGTGCTAAATTGGGGAAAGGCCAAGTATAACAAAATTCGGCAGGAGCTAGGGAATGTGGATTGGGAGCAGCTCTTTAAGGGTAAATGCACATTTGAAATGTGGGAGTCTTTTAAGGAAAGGTTGATTCGAGTGCAGGACAGACATGTCCCTGTGAAAATGAGGGATAGAAATGGCAAGATTTGGGAACCATGGATGACGGGTGGAATTGTGGGACTAGCTAAGATGAAAAAGGTAGCATACATAAGATCTAGGCGACTTAAATCTGATGACGCTTTGGAAGAATATTGGGAAAGTAGGACAAATCTCAAACGTGCAATTAAGAGGGCTAAAAGGGGTCATGAAATATCTTTGGCTAACAGGTTAAGGAAAATCCCAAAGCCTTTTATTTGTATATAAGGAGCAAGAGGGTAACTAGAGAAAGGATTGGCCCACTCAAAGACAAAAGAGGGAATTTATGTGTGGAGTCAGAGGAAATGGGTGAGATTCTTAAATGAGTACTTTGCATCGGTATTCACCAAGGAGAGGGACATGACGGATGTTGAGGTTAAGGATGGATGTTTAAATACTCTAGGTCAAGTCGGCATAAGGAAGGGGGAAGTTTTGGGTATTCTAAAAGGCATTAAGGTGGACAAGTCCCCAGGTCCGGGTGGGATCTATCCCAGGTTACTGAGGGAAGAAATAGCTGGGGCCTTAACAGATATCTTTGCAGCATCCTTGAGCACGGGTGAGGTACCGGAGGACTGGAGAATTGCTACTGTCCCTTTGTTTAAGAAGGGTAGCAGGGATAATCCAGGGAATTATAGACCTGTGAGCTTGACGTCAGTGGTAGGCAAACTGTTGGAGAAGATACTGAGGGATAGGATCTATTCACATTTGGAAGAAAATAGACTTATCAGTGATAGGCTGCATGGTTTTGTGCAGGGAAGGTCATGTCTTACAAACCTAATAGAATTCTTTGAGGTAGTGACAACGTTAACTGATGAGGGAAGGGCTGCAGCTGTCAGAAACATGGACTTCAGTAAGGCGTTTGATAAAGTTTCCCATGGCAGGTTGATGGAAAAAGTGAAGTCGTATGGGGTTTAGGGTGTACTAGCTAGATGGATAAAGAACTGGCTGGACAACAGGAGACGGAGAGTAGTGGTGGAAGGGAGTGTCACAAAATAGAGAAAGGTGACTAGTGGTGTTCCACAGGGATCCGTGCTCGGACCACTGTTGTTTGTGATATACATATATGATCTGGACGAAGGTATAGGTGGTCTGATTAGCAAGTTTGCAGATGATACTAAGATTGGTGGAGTTGCAGATAGCGAGGAGGACTGTCAGAGAATACAGCAAATATAAATAGATTGGAGAGTTGGGCAGAGAAATAGCAGATGGAGTTCAATCCAGGCAAATGCGAGGTGATGCATTTTGGAAGATCTAATTCAAGAGCGGACTATACGGTCAATGGAAGAGTCCTGGGGAAAATTGATGTACAGCAAGATCTGGGAGTTCAGGTCCATTGTACCCTGAAGGTGGCAACGCGGGTCGATAGAGTGGTCAAGAAGGCATACAGCATGCATGCTTGGGGTATTGAGTACAAGAGTCTGCAGGTCATGTTACAGTTGTATAGGACTTTGGTTAGGCCATATCTGGAATACTGCATGCAGTTCTGGTCGCCACATTACCAGAAGGATGTGGATGCTTTAGAGAGGGTGCAGAGGATGTTCACCAGGATGTTGCCTGGAATGGAAGGTGCTAGCTAGAAGAAGGGTTGAGTAGATTAGGATTGTTTTCGTTGGAAAGACGGAGGTTGAGGGGGGACCTGATTGAGGTCTACAAAATTATGAGAGGTATGGACAGGGTGGATAGCAACAAGCTTTTTCCAAGAGTGGGGGTGTCAATTACAAGGGGTCACGATTTCAAGGTGAGAGGGGGAAAGTATAAGGGAGATGTGCATGGAGAAGTTTTTTACGCAGAGGGTGGTGGGTGCCTGGAACGCTTTGCCAGCGGAGGTGGTAGAGGCGGGCACAATAGCATCATTTAAGATGCATCTAGACAGATATATGAATGGGCGGGGAACAGAGGGAAGTAGATCCTTGGAAAATAGATGACAGGTTTAGATAAAGGATCTGGATCGGCGCAGGCTGGGAGGGCTGAAGGGCCTGTTCCTGTGCTGTAATTTTCTTTGTTCTTATCCATTCCATTTTCACCTCCACACTCGATCAGTCCTCCTGTTCATCCTCCCATTCCCAATCGTTTAGAACATCAACTCATCCAAGGCTCTACAGCCCCTCCGTTGCCTTGTCAACCTATCACCTCTGACCTTGCTGATTTCCATTGGCTTCTCATCCTGAGCATTAAATTCAGAATACTCCTCTTCATGTTTAAACTCTCACCATGGCATCTTCCCATTTCTATCCTGTTGGTTAGCACTGCTGCCTCACGATGCTGAGGTCCCGGGTTCGATCCCGGCTCTGGGTCACGGATGTGTGGTGTTTGCACATTCTACCCGTTTTTGCGTGGGTTTCGCCCCCCATAACCCAAAGATGTGCAGGATAGGTGGATTGGCCACACTAAATTGCCCCTTAATTGGAAAAAATGAATTGGGTACACTAAATTTAAAAATAAATAAATAAAAAGTGAATACCTGAGGATGTTTCTCTACATTAAACGTGCAATATAAAAGCACGTTATTTTTGCGTCAGTTTTGAGAAAATATCCTGAAAAGCAGTCTGTGTGTCATTGGGAAGAGTAAGATGTGGATTCTAATATGAAACAGATGTGTATCACTCCTGCAACAGAACATATTTTTAGAAGTATACATATATAATGTATATTTTTTTAGCTCAACATATTAATGCAAGCCACGTGAACATTACAGGCCAGAGGGTAATTTACAGTACAGAGGATGGCCCTTCAACCCATTGAGTTCATGCAGACTTTCCATAGAACACACCAGTTAGTCCATTTCCCTGCTTTTCCTTGTAACCCTGCAAATTTACATAGAATATACAGTGCAGAAGGAGGCCATTCGGCCCATCGAGTCTGCATCGACCCATTTAAGCTCTCACTTCCACCCTATCCCCGTAACCCAATAACCCCTCCTAACCTTTCTTGGTCACTAAGGGCAGTTCATCATAGCCAATCCACCTAACCTGCACGTCTTTGGACTGTGGGAGGAAACCGGAGGAAACCCACGCAGACACGGGGAGAACATGCAAACTCCGCACAGACAGTGACCCAGCAGGGAATCGAACCTGGGACCCTGGCGCTGTGAAGCCACAGTGCTAATCACTTGTGCTACCATGCTGCCCCAAATTCCCTCAAGCACCTATTCAAATTCCTTTTGAAATCATTGATCATTTCTGCTTCACCATCCTTGGAAGCAGTCAATTCCAGGTCATTATCACTTGTTCCATTTTTTAAAATATAAGTTCTTCTCCACCTTACGCATCTCTTACTCAACGCCTTAGATATGTGTCCCTTATTCCTTGTACCATCAGCTACTTAAACAGTTTTTCCTTGCGTACCTCCTCCGTACCGGTCATAATCTTGCAGGCCTCCATTTAAGCAGCCCTCATCCTCCTTCGCTCAAAGGAGAACCACAGCTTCTCCAATCTAACCTTGTAGCTAAAATCTCCTCCACACTTCTTCCTCACGTTTGCCGACCAAAACTGGACACACAAACTCGAACTGTGGCCTGGCAAGTGGTTTCTAAAGGTGAGGCATAACTTCCCTGCTTTTGCGATCAATACCTCTGACTATGAAGCCCAAGATCCCGTATACTTTGCTAAGCTCTCTCAATATGTCCTGTCGCCTTAAAAGTCCTATACACGTGCATCCCCACGGGAGTCCTTCTGTCTCTCACACACTTTGGAACAGTGCCATAAAGTCTATATTTCCTCTCCCTATCCCTCTGCCGAAATGCATTGCCTCAAACTTCTCTGTATTAAATTCCACCTAACCTCGTTCTGTTAGCCCACCTATGTCGTGGTCGCTGTTGATCTGTATTATCCTCACTGTATGCCTCATCTGCAAGTTTGGTTCGATCAGCAACATTTTAAATTCTACACTGCGTTCCAACATCCAGTACATATCAAAAGAAAGCTCCTAACGTTGACACCTGGGAACAGCACTGTCTGCCACCACTCTCCCCCCCCCCCCCCCCAGTCTTAAAAGTCACCATTTATCATGACTCACTGTTCTGTTCACTGAAGCCAATTTGTTCTCTCAAGTTGACACTAAACCCCCTATTCCATGAGCCACAATTCTGTTAACCAGCCTTTAATGTGGTATTTGGTCAAACGCTTTGTTGAAATCCATATGGGCAACATCTATTGTGTTCTCTTCAGTAACTTCTCTTGTGACTTCATCCAAAAATTCTATAGACTAGCACAGTTTGTCTTTTATAAGTCTCTGCTGGCTGTCCTGAACTAACTCCATTGATGTTGAGCTTGCAGAAACTAAGATTGCCCTTGCACAGGGGGGCTGGTTTAGCACAGGGCTAAATCGCTGGCTTTGAAAGCAGACCAAGGCAGGCCAGCAGCACGGTTCAATTCCTGTACCAGCCTCCCCGAAAAGGCGCCGGAATGTGGCGACTAGGGGCTTTTCACAGTAACTTCATTTGAAGACTACTTGTGACAATAAGCGATTTTTCATTCATTGTCACCCTTTCTTGAATATAGTTATCTTAAAGAAAAAGAGATATGTAATCACTGTGCTTTCAGCTTGCCATGGGTGACACGGTAGCACCGTGGTTAGCACTGTTGCTTCACAGCTCCAGGGTCCCAGGTTCGATTCCCGGCTTGGGTCACTGTCTCTGTGGAGTCTGCATGTTCCCCCCAGTGTCTGCATGGGTTTCCTCCAGGTGCTCCGGTTTCCTCCCACAGTCCAAAGATGTGCAGGTTTAGGTGGATTGGCCATGATAAATTGCCCTTAGTGTCCAAAAAAGGTTAGGTTGGGTTACGGGGACTGGGTGGAGCTGTGGGCTTAAGTGGGGTGCTCTTTCCAAGGACCGGTGCAGACTCAATAGGCCAAATGGCCAACATCAGCACTGTAAATTCTATAGGGCATGGCACGATCCCAGTGTTATAACTACTAGTCATCTGTAAAAGAGTCTTTCACAAATGATGAGCTGCTCTCCAGAAACATTTCTCTTTTTTTGTGAGGTGCCTTTGTGAAACTATCACTGATGTTGATTCGCCGCATTCTACTCTCAGCCTGGGTGTAGAATTTGAAACAATTAATTATTTTTTTCATTTTGTTTGAAACAAAAATCCATTTTTGTTTGGAAATGGGCACAAGAAGAAACATCAGCTTGAACTGACTGGCTGTTCTCATGTGGGAGGCTTCTGTGGGCTGAGACAAAGGATTTCCCTGAAAGCATTGATAAAAGCAGTGAGTGCAGATGTCAGCTTGGCTGCTGTCTCACTCAATTACTGCAGTGCTGTTTGGAAATAACTCCGACCTTGGGTCTCGATCCCTTGTTTGATTCTGTTTTGGTAGCTCTCTATAACCCTTATTTTTGTTCACTGAAAAGTGCTGAATTGTGAAGGCTGCTATTCCCGCCCACTGCCCACTCCTTAGTTGTGTGCCTAATGAGTGGTGGTCGGCTGTTCGACTGTGAAAGGCATCGTAGCTCAGACCACCTCTTCTACCAGACCGCTGCACCAGATTGATCCCAAATTTTGGGGCCTTCTTTTTTTTTGGATGCACAGATGACGCGTGTAAGGTGTGAATTCACATCCTCATTAAGTTCTGAATGTTAACAGATACTGCTTTCAGACTTTGGGATTTAAACACAAAATGAGGCAGAGCAGGTTTTAAAAAAAAAAAAAAAAACTGCCTTTTCCAAGCCTCCAGGCTATCAAATCTGGAATAAAATGAAGAGCAAAAACAAGTAAGACTAATCATAGAATTTATAGTGCCGAAGGAGGCCATCGAGTCTGGACCTGCCCTTGGAAAGAGCACCCCACTTAAGCCCACGCCACCACCCTATCCCAGGAACCCACCCAACCTTTTTTGGACACTGTGGGGCAATTTATCATGGACAATCCACCTAACCTGCACATCTTTGGACTGAGAGAGGAAACCGGAGCGCCCGGAGGAAACCCACGGGGAGAACGTGCAGACACCACACAGACAGTGACCCAAGCCGGGAATCGAACCTGGGACCCTGGTGTTGTGAAGCAACAGTGCTAACCGCTGTGCTGCCCATCACAGTTTTGCAGGAATATAGGAACAGTATTAAGCCATTTAGCCCATCAAGCCTGCTACTGTCACCTCAACAGTATTTACCTTTTGATGTTCACAATGTTCAAGAATCTATACATAAAAGCGAAATACTGCAGATGCTGGAATTCTGAAATAAAAACAGAAAATGCTGCAAAAAGTCAGCGGGCCGGTAGCGTCTGTGGAGAGAGAAACCGTTAACATTTCAAGTCCGTGTATCCTCAGAGCTGAAGAGAAGTGGCAATGTGATGGATTGGAGAGAGGGCAGAGAAGGTGCAGCAGGTCAGGAATAGGTGGGAATTGAGGAGAAATTGCCATGGACACAAGACAAAGGGGAATGTTAAACAAGGTGCTGGTAGTGCCACAAAGGTAAGATAGCAGAATGTGTCAATAGGAAAACAAAGGTCAGTGAAAGCAAAACTAAAGAACAGGTGACCGATGGTCCTTTGGAGATGAAACAAAACAACAAAAAAAAAGGGTCAAGATGGACGAGAAAGTTGTTAACTCCTGTTTGAAACCTTGTTCCACAACCAATAGCCTTCAGGAGCATTCCACCTTTCTATTATCCTTTGTGTTAAGTGCTTTATGACTTCCCTCCTAAATGGCCTGACTTTAATTTTAAGATTTTATTTCCTCATTCTTGTGGAGGCCTTTTAACATTGCCAACACTTCGATCAGTGTGTTATCAAGATGAAGGGGAATACAAAGCAACTTAATGCCACCTGCCTATATAATTTAAAACTCTGTGGCCCATTATTGCAAGAGCTTGCCAGCTGTAGGTCAGACAAGGTGACGTGTGCACATTCCATTAAGGTCACTCAGTAGTGTTCTCAGTAAATCAAAAAAACACTCAGGACAAGAGGAATGGCTCTACTGTTCTCTCCACCCCCACTCCCCGCAGCTTGCAGTGGAGAGCAAAAGAGAAAATTGGCGAGGTGGTACAGCAGTAATAAAAGATGGGTACAAAGGGAAGTTTTATGTTGTCACTCGATGGTGTCTGCTGTGTTATTTCATACCTGAGGAATTGCAACATTTAGGCTACAGTTGTGGTGGGCAGTGTATTTGGGAAAATCCCAGTGTGATAGTCACCGGCGGCAAACCTTGATTGCATTAGGACTGTCGGCCAGTTCAATAGTGATAAATGGAAGCACATTTCTGAAACTCCCATTCTTTTCTTTCTTCCTTGCGTGTGGAATGAACAGGAGTCGGCCCTAACCAACGTTTTTTATTTTCCCGAGCTGCCTAGAAATCTTGGGTCTCCATTGTGTAATGGTGTTGATCTGCGCTGGATGGTCTTGCTGTCCAAGTTCAAGTGAACATCAACTTCAATTCCTTATAACTGGAAAATAAGTTTTCTGTTAGTCGAATGAATAAGAATAAATATGGGGAGGCAGTGGCACAGTGATGTTGTCGTTGGACTCGTAATCCAGAGACCCAGGGTAACGCTCTGCAGACTAATCTTGCTCATTTTCTCCTTGGTTCAATTGCTCTGTTTTATTAGCTTTGCTCTCGAGTCGCCGGGTATCTTTATGATACCGCCACGAGGTTCAAGTCCGAGTAATGATCAATAATCCAATACACCGATTAGTAAGATTTAAATCAAAGCATTTATTATACACTGTAATCGCTACTCATGCACAAATTCTACGTCTAAGCTACTTCTACAACTAACGGGCCTAGAATTAACTTTGAACTGGCCCACCAGGTCAGGGGTACAAATGGCCTTTCGTTCGGGTTCTGAGTCTGCGGGATTCGAAGTTGGTACGGATTGGTAGCTAGGAGCGCCTATCTCATAGCGAGCGTTGAGTTAAGACTTACGATTTCGATGATCACTGGAGTCACTGCGCCGGTCACGGTCAATGTTGGTTTTTTGGTGCTGAGTGACCCGGGCAGGAAAAAGAGAGCAGTGAATAGAGCGAAGAGGTGAAGAAGAGAGCAATTTGAACTTGGGGCTCAATTCTTATAGTCCCCAGAGGCTTCCCGCCTTTCGGGGCGGACCCTGTACCTGGTCCCAAGTGATTGGACTTTGTCCCAATCGCTTGGTTCGATTTTCTCCAATACTGGAGCGGTTCCCTGATCGATGGGCGGTCTTGAGGTGCTCGTTCACCTCCTTTGTTTTTGGCTCCTGCTGGCGCCGAGGAGTCTGGCTTTGCTTTGTGTGTCAAAATGTTACTTATTGTTCCCGGGGATTGCTCATCAGTATGCAGATGGCTGTTCACTTTGTTATGCTGATGGCCGCTGGTATCGATGTTGTCTGGTTTTTGCAGAGGTAAATACACAGCAAACCTGCAGCTGCTGGTTTTCGTCCTGTTGGCTGACTTTCCCAGCCTTTGCCGTTCGCCGTTTTAAATCGGGAGTTGGCCAATTTAAGTGGCTACAGGAGGCAGTGGCACAGTGGTGTTGTCGTTGGACTCTTAATCCAGAGACCCAGCGTAATGCTCTGCAGACCTAGGTTTGAATCCTGCCAGGGCAGGTGGTGGAATTCGAATTCAATAAAAAAATCTGGAATTAAATGTCCAATGATGACCATGAAACCAATGTTGATTGTGTTATGGGCCAGTGCGTAGAAACTCAATTGTATTATGGAGTTCACCTGACCTACAACCTTTATGTTGAATTTGGCTAGGATGAGCAGAAAAGCCTACGACTCGGGTGTGATTCATCAGATCCTGTAGACACTTTAATCAAAACAAGGTTTATTCTAAGAATATAGTTAACATGTATATATAAACACATAGCAAAAGCTTTTATCAATTACAAACATTAAGACAACACACAGCTGCAGTAATATATGTATAACACTTAATGAAGTCCCCCTTAACTGTTCCAATTCAATAACAAAATCCAATAAACCGAACCCCTATTCAAGGGCGTGGCCCAGCACACTGTATTCTCACTTGAATGGGGCTGGTCCTTTCCCGAAGATTCTGAACCAGTCTCAACCAGCAGATTCAAACTCCTTCCCGGAAAGCAAACTATATTTTTGAAGTTACCAAGGCAGGTAGCCACAACCAATGTTTTTTTTTACTGGAACAGTTTTTTTTAATGAAATTGGAGAACGACAGGGAAAAAACCTCTTTCTTGCTCTGCACTCCAAAACAGACCAAAATGAAACTGAAACCCAAATGCCTCACAGCCCAGCTCCACCCACAAAATTACATCACTGAAGCCATGTGATAAGACAAAAACCTTTCTTAAAGGGACGCATGACAATTGTCATAGAAAACCCCATCTGGTTCACTAATGTCTTTTAGGGAAGGAAATCTGTCATCCTTACCTGGTCTGGCCTACATGTGACTCCAGATCCACAGAAATGTGGTTGACTCTTAAACTCTTAAAGGGAGGGGCAATTAATGCTGACCCAGCCAGCGACGCCCACATCCCATGAACGATTAAAGAAACAAAATTAGTGATTTATTTATATTGACAATAATCATTTTTTTGCTCTGTACAAGGATCATATGGACTTGCAAGGTTAACTCAGTTTCTCTCTCCACAGATACTGCCAGACCTGCTGAGTTTTTCTGGCATTTTCTGTTTTTATTTATCATTTCTTTTCATAAGTGTTGGGTACTTAACCAAGTTTTAACCCATCTGGGTCTTGTTCGTCTCACCTACCTGGTCGTACTCACACCCTCCTTTTGCAATCTCTCTTTCTCCACACCCCTCCCAGCAGTTTCAGCTCTGGTTACTGGGCACATGATTTCTAGAGTTGGCAATTTGGGGGGCACGTGCCTGGAGGTTTTCACCCCACATGGTTCACTCCAGGGCTTGAGCACAAGAATCAAGGCTGACACTCCAGTGCAGTACTGAGGGTGTTCTGCGCTGTTGGAAAGAGCGAGGACTGGATTCTCCAAAAATGGGTCTATGTCCTGACGCCAGTGTAACAATGCTGGCATTTCACTCCAGACTTTCCTAAAAAAAACAAAGACCAATTCACATCCCTGTAGGGGGCTGGCAGGGACCCGGGGAGCTTCATGCAGCTTTGGCTGCGGATACGGGCCCCCGCACCTCCGGTTCCGAGTCTGCACATGAGCACGGCGGCGGCCTCCAGCAGCCACGCTAAGCGCGATGGCGGCTCAGCCGACGGACCTGGACCAACGAACAAGGTCCCACCGATCTGCCCCGTGCAGCTCCATATGACCTGCCCAATCACCGCCCCGGCTGTCCATAAGCCCCCCCCCCCCCCCCCGCCCCCCCCCCCCACCGACCAGGGTGGCCACGGACTGAGTCCCGACCGGCCAGACGTGGTTAGAACCACACCGTCAGGAATTTGGCCAGTCGGGACCGGAGTATCACTGGGAGGGCCTCTGGCAATGGCCCCCCCCCCCCAGCCGCGGGACCTGCGCCAGGCCCAATTCGGGCGTAAACATCAATTCTCCGCCCCCGCGCCAAACTCAATTTCGGCACGGGGCTGCAGAGAATCCAGCCCAGCATTTGGGTGAGGTGCTAAACCGGGGCCCTAACTGCCTGCTTGCATGGGTGTAAAATATCCAAGACGCTTATTCAGAAGGGTGTACATTCTATGTTTGAAGAAGTGGTGGGTGGTTCCCCTAGTGTCCTGACCCAACATTTATCCTTTGATCAAAATCGCGAAGACAAGTTATCTGGTAGTTACCACACTGCTGTTTATGGCAGCTTGCTGAGTGTAAATTGGCTGCTGGGGGTTTTCCTACATAACAACACGATAAAAGTGCTTCATTGACTGTAAAGCACTTCGAGATGTCCACGCACTGGTCGGGAAAGGGGCAATGCAAATGCAAGTCTTTTTTTGTTCAGACTGCCTTCACCCATTCTTTCCTGTGAAGCAGCTTTTTTCGTCATGAAGTCTTTCATAACTAATAAAACACAAATGTTCAAAGGAAATGAGGGGGGTGGGGTAAGGCACTGTTTTAGATTGCCCCTCTGAAGCTT